>NW_017264940.1:409720-463344 GCF_001329695.1 Rhodotorula graminis WP1
CCCCCCCCCCCCCCCCCTCGACGACAGCGAGGCGCACGAGAAGATCCGCGAGGACCCCTCGTACACCAAGACGGACAAGGCCGACCTCGCGTCGTGGAAACTCTCGATGGCGCAGACTCTCTCGGACCGACGCACACGATGCTGCACAGAGATGCAATGCAAAGAAAGATACGACACGCCGAGAACGAGAGAGCTACATCCCGAGCCCTCGCCCTCACCTCACCTTGCCGCCACTCGTCGCGCTCGGTGCCTCCTGGTCCCGCAGCAGCAGGAGCACAAACGTCTTCTTGCGTCGCGGAACGGTCGTCGGGTCGACAGTGCTGCTCGGCGGTGCTGGCGGTGCTGAGCCGGTGGTGGCCGAGGAGGAAGGAGGCGGTGCGCGCAGAAGGACGGTCGAGAAAATGACGGCTGCGAGAGGCGCAAATGTACGTCAGGGCTTGTCGCGCCGTCGAACGTCACGGCCTTTGTAGCCTCTAGGAGGTCACCAGGCCGAAGAGAGGAACGAGCGCGACGCACCGAGTCGATCCCGCCTCGCCTCGCGCTCCTCGAGGTCGGCCGTCTCGTTGAGCAAGACGCGCAGGAACGCCAAGATGTACAAGAGCGCGTTGGCGTGCTGAACGACGAGGAGAGCAAGAGTCAGTCAAAGTCTTGAGCGAGAGAAGGAGAAAGGGAGGAAGAGAAGGAGAGAAAAAGAAGGACGCACCGCTTCGGGCAGCTCCCTCACGACCCTGTACGCCTCGTCGCGGTCCTCGCACCCGAGCGCCCGCTCGTACGCGCTCCAACACACGACGGGCTCGGCGAGCGACGCGAGGAAGCCGAGCGTGCACGCCGCGAGCGAGTGCAGGCCAAGGTGGTCCGGCTCGCCGTCGTCGCTGGCGCCAAGGCGGGCGCCGTTGCTGCGGCCCGCCGAGGTGCGCAAATGAGGCGAGGATGGTCGGGACGGCAGGCTCGGCGACGAGAGCGAGATGGCGCCGATGTCGGCCTCGAGGGCGTCGAGCGCGGCGACGGCGTCGGCAACCTCGGCGTGATGCGGCTCGTGCGGCGCCTCATCGTGGTCGGCCGTTGCGGTCGTAGAAGCCGTCGCGAGGAAGCGGTCGAGAGGAAAGTCGGAGCCCTGCAGGATGCGCGAAAGAGTCAGGACGAGTTCGCGAGGCACGCTCGAGAGGGTCGAGCGAGAAAGAGAGAGAGAGGGAGCGCACCGTGTCGAGACACTCCCTCGCGAGCCGCACGAGCTCGTCGTCGCCAGGCATCGCAAACAGGCCGGGCACGTCGAGCGCGTGCTCGGCGAGGAACCCGACGAGGTTGTGCAGCACGAGCGGCACCGCCGACCGCGGCACGTCGTCGCCGTCGGGCCCGGCCGGCGCACCCTTGTCGGCCGCCGCGACGACCTGGGCGATGCGGACGCGCTGCTCGAGGTTCGTCTCGCGGATGGGCGACGCGAGGCGGACGAGGTGCGGGAGGCGGGCGCCAAAGACGGTCGGGGTCCAAGCGCGCGCCGAGACCGAGAGGAACAGGTCCTTGCCGCGCAGCGAGAGGACGAGGAGGTCGGCAATGTCGGCCGCGCTCGTGCTCATCGGGAAGGAGAGCGCGTCGGCGCCCGAGGACGAGGTGACGTGGATCGTGAGGGTGATGGTTTGGCGGGCGCCGGGGAGGACGAGGCCCGAGGCGGGCGTGACGACGAGCCAGGGCGGCGTGAGGGACGACGTGCCGGGCTTGACGACGAACGCCCAGGGCGCGACGACCGTGCCGACGTTGACGACCTCGATCTCGCGCTTGACGGGCTCGTCGTACCGAATCTCGTCAAAGTCGATCGACGGGCTCGGCGCCAGCTTGACGTCGGGTAGCTCGTCGCCGTCGTACTGCTCCACTGCGCGCGTAGAGGTGTGTGAGTGAGGACGCGGCGGCAGACTCGAGGGTGGACGCGGCGGCAGGCTCGAGGGTGGACGAGGGGACGCACGCTCGGCGACGATCTCCTCGTGCACCTCCCTCCTCTTCTCCTGCAAGACGTTGTAGACCTGCCAGGACGCACATGATCAGTCGACAGTCCTCCAACTGCGAGAGGAAGAGAGACGAGGGACGGACCGAGAGCGAGAGCATGGCCGAGACGGGCTTGTGGTCGCTCATGACGACCTCGGGATGGCTCGTGTAGCGCTCGACGGCGCGCACGGCGTCGTCGCGCAGGCCCATGTACAGGATCCGATCGGTCCAGGACGGGACGCGCTGCTTCTCGCTGTAGGTGAGGTGAGGCGCGAGTCAGTCGCCTTTTCTTGGCCAAGGAAGGGAACGACTCCTCGAACGAGGGAGGGGGGACACGAGCCGACGCACGACGTGTCGTAGTTGTGGGTCCCGACGTCAAACTTGAACGTCGGCGCGAACGAGATGGGCGCCTCGGCGAAGCCCTCGAACGCGAGGTCGTGCTCTTGCTGGACCCGGAGCTGGTCGAACCCGAGCAGGAGGTCGTACTCCTTGTTGCCGATCATGCGGTCGACGTCGGCTCGGGGAAGGTCGAGGCGGTACTGCGGCAAAGATCGCGTGGGAACGAGTCAGTCACGTCGCGCTGTGCGGACAGGACGAGGACCCGGTCCGGCGAGAGGTGGACGCACGTTGAGGTCGCCGAACCACACGAGCACCTCGCTCTCCCACACGCTCCACCCCTCGCCGACCTTGACCGCCTCGGGGTTGAGGTTGGGCGTCCACGCCTCGGCGCCGCGAGCCGCCGCCGCCGCCGTCGCCGAGCCCGGCGGGCCGTACGGAAACAAGAGCTGCTCGGCCGTGTCGCGGTACTGGGCGTTGCGCTGCGCCGTGTTCTGCACAAAGGCGGCCAGGTGCGAGTTGACGAACGTGAGTGGCGTGTCGCGGTACCTGCAGCAGCAACGCGCCCATCGTCAGGTTCGGGTCCGAGAGAAGGGGGCCGAGCGCGACGAGAGGCGAACGAGTGCGACGCACCGCAGGCGGATACCGACAGCGCCCTTGTTGGCCATGAGGCCCATGAGCCCGGTCGCGAGGCTCGCGCTGCTGACGTCCGACACGTGCTCGCGCACGTCGTGGCGCACGTAGATGATGATGAGGGCGCCGACGAGCTGGCGCGAATGAAGCTGCGATGCAGGGTCGACGGCAAGTCAGTCCTGCACTCGGTATGCGTGCCCGAGAGAGAGAGAGAGAAGGGAAAGAGGGCGACGCACCTTTGAGTAGGCGACGTCGGGGAACCGCAGCGCGAGCGCCTCCTCGAGAGCCCGGCGCCACACGTCCTCGCGGTACGGCGTGTAGCGCAGCATGGCCTCGGTCGACAAGTCGAGCTCCTGGAACCTGTAGGCGTCGGCGCGAGGCGTCAGGTCGGGCGCCCGATCGAGGCGGACGAGCGAGAGAGAAAGGAAGGGAGGGGGGACGTACCCAAACACGAGCAGCTCTGCGCCGTCGCATTCGTCGACCCAGGCTTGGACGTCTGGTGCGCCGCCCTTGGGCTGCTTGTCGTTGACGTTGAACGTGCCGCTCCAGACCCTGCAGGCGGCGGCGCTCGAGAGTCAGTCCCGTCCGGCCTTGCCGCAGCGCCTTCCTCTCCCTTCGCGACGAGCTTGAGAATAAGGGGGACGCACCGGATCTCGTCTCGCTCGAGGAACTCGTCCTCCCTCTCGCTCAACCGCTGCGCAACCCACCGCTCCGTCGCGGTGCGCTCCTCGGCCGCATAGTCCTCGGCCGCGTCCTCCGGGTCGAACGGGCGCCCGGTGCTGCCGCTCGACGACGCGAACGACGGTTCGGGCGACAGGCGGCCGAAAGTTGGCGGCGGTGCGGGGCCGAGGGACGAGGTCGCCGAGAGGTGCGAGACTGCGAGCGGCGCGAGGAGGGCGGTCGGTCAGGGCGGCGTGAAAGGGAGGGTCAAGCGCGAGGCGCGACGCACCAGAAGACGAAGCACGGTTCCTCCCTCCACTCCTCGTCCTCGTCGGGCTCAGTCGCCCGTCCCCTCGCCTCGCCCTCGCGCCCTCGTACCCCCTCGCCCACGCGAACCCGTCCTCGCCCTCGTCGCCACCGGTAGGCGCCGCACCGGCGCGCTTTTGCGCCGTGTCGAGGGCCGAGAGGAAGTCGGTGACGGGCCGAGAGAGGACGTCGGCCTCGAACGCGAGCGGGGAGCTCGAGGAGGACGAGGGAGGCGGCGAGAGCGTGATGCGGGATTCTGCGTGCGGCGGTCGTCGAGCGCGAGTCAGTCCTGGTCGCACCTTGACAGTAGAGAACGTCTGGACGCACGAGGTCCACCAGCACCGGCTTGAGCACCAGCAGCGAGCTGCGCGACCTCGACCTTGCCGCCCCGTTCGACGGGCACGACTCGCTCGACGACGCCATCTTGGAGGACGAGCACCCTGTACGGCGAGGGCGGCCTGTCAGTACTCGCGGTGGTACTGCAAGATCATGCGCAAGAGGACCACAGCGACGCACGCTGCCCTCGTCGACAGCGAGTGCCGCTCCCCACACCCACCGCCCTCGCCGCCTTGGTGCTCTACGAGCGCGAAGGTGCACTTGGTCGGCTGCACGTGGGCACCCGAGGACGCCGTGTCGTGCGCCTGGGCGACGTCGGTGAGGAGCGCGAGCGGGCGGTCGTCGGCGAGGAGGGCGGGGAGGTCGCTGCGGGGGGCAGGGTCAGTCGGGGCTGCTGCGGGACTCGAGAGAGGCGCAGAGGCGAGCTCACGGGCTTGAAGAGAGGCTCATGGCCGGCACCAGCAGTTGGCGCGGTGTAGCGAGCGAGAGAAAGGTCGAGCTGATGAAGGTCGACCACCTCGTCGATCACTCTGAGCTGCACGTCTCTCTCGACGAGCTCTCTGCAGGCGCGCACACGGTAGAAGTGGAACATCCGCACTGGCGATTCCACTCCCGAAGTACAGGCCCGGCCAGCTAGACGAGCCAGAGAGAGAGAGAGAGGGCAAAGTCCGCCTCCTCGTTCCTCCTCCTCGCGCGCCCACACCGCCCAGTCGCACTCCGTCCCACCAACCCCTTCTCCAGGGTGCCCCTCACCATCGTCCGAGCAAGCGCCGGGTGGCGGCGCTTTACTCGCGCGACGCGAGCCACTCGGCCTTCTTGGCCTCGACGCGCTCGCGGCGCTCCTGGAGCGAGAGCTTCTTCGGGTGCGTCTTCTTGGACGCCTCCTTCCACGAGGCGAGGTCGGCCTTGTCCGTCTTGGTGTACGAGGGGTCCTCGCGGATCTTCTCGTGCGCCTCGCTGTCGTCGAGGGGAGGGGGGGTCGAGCGGGTCAGTTTCGGCGGGCGTTGACGCTGGGGCGGCACGACGACAGCGACGATGACGCCGTGACAGGGTCGACGAGCTCGTGGAGAGGGTAGGATGAGGAGGAGGGCGAGGAGCGGTTCTTGGACGCACCGGTACATGTCCTCGATGTCCTCGGACGAGATGTCGTCCTCGAGGAACGACGAAAACTGCTTGCGGAAGCGCTCCTCGTCCTCCTCCTCGAGGCTCTGTAGACAACAGACCACGGTGAGCACGAATAAAGTAACGAGAACGTCTGGCGACGTCTGCTTGAGGCGCTAGAGGCGCGAGAAGGTGGGGAACCGCGCCGAGCTCTCGCTCGACGACGACGGGACGTGGAGGGGTGGGATTTGACGAGCGAGACGGTGGACGCACCTCCATGAACTCGGCAATGTGGCCACCGTAGATGTACGACTGGAGGACCTCGGCGTCGAGCTCCTTGGACTCGGGGTCAAAGCCCGGGAAGCGGCCCTCCGAGTGGGGGACAAAGATGCCGCCGTCCGACGCGCCCTTCATGGCGCCAAAGACGCGGGCACCGGTCGAGGTGCGCGCGACACCGACGTCGAGGAAGGCCTTGAACGGGCGCGGCTCGCCCTCGATGGCCTCGGTGAGCTCGAGCTCGCCCGAGGGCTCGGTGATGCCCTCGTACTTGTCGGCGAGGCCGAGCTTGGTGAGGGCACGGCGGGCGACGAGGAGACCGGTCGCGTAGCACGCGGCCCAGTTGGTGAGGCCGTGCTTGATGCCGTAGCGCGGGAGCTCGTGCGAGTAGGCGGCGGCGAGGACGACGTCACCCTGGAGCTTGGCCGAGACGATCAAACATGAGAGCTTAGTACGTGAAACATGAGAGCTTAGTACGTTAGCCATGAGAGCTTAGTACGTTAGCCATGAGGACCTGGCAGATCACGTCGCGGTTGGTGATGCGGACGACCAAGCGGTACTTCGGGCTCGCGTACTTGTTCTTCGCCTGGACCACGAGACGCTTGCGCGCTGCAGGCGTGCGGGTACCGGGGTCAGTCCCGTAGCCGTGAGAGGGCGACGAGGAGAGGGAAGGAGGGACGGACCGTAGTAGTCGGTCTTGCCCTCACGACGGCGACGGTACTTGACCTGGAAACGGGAGAAGTACGCGTCGTTCTTCTGGGTCTTCTGCAGGGTGGCTCGGCGAGGCCGGGTCAGTGTACGGTCCTGCTCAAGGCGGCGAGAGAGCGAGAGAGGGCGGTGGACGCACGACGAAAGGCATGCTGTTTGCGGCGGGAGCGTGTGGCGGTTGTGGGAGAGTTGCAGGCGGATCGAGGCGGACAGGCGCGGTAGGCGAGAAGGTTGGCGAAGAGGCGAAGGCGGGTCGAGGAGGATCGAGGCGGGAGAGGGAAGAGGCGGCGGCAGGGCAACAAGGTCAGCTCGTGCACTCGTCTGAACGGGCTCATTCTCGCCCAATGCCCCTCTAGACCGCCCTCGCACACTCGCCCGTGCCCGCAGAGCGAGCGAGCGGTCGTCGCAACCTTGCGGCGCAGAAAAGCTGCGGGGCACGAGCTTCGCCCCTCGTAAACGGCGACGGCGGCTCGGGGTGTGGACGGTGGCGGTCTGGGTGGTCGTGTAGGTGCGAGTCGGTGCGCAGGATAGACGAGCAGACTAACGCGAAGGAAGTGGCCCGGGGTACAGAGAGCAAGAGAAGTGCGGCCGGCTCTTGCGCTCGAGACGGCCACCCTCTGCTGCCTCGCCCTTGCAGCTCTCTCACGCTCGCAAACGCCCAGTGCAACAAGCGAGAGCAATCGACGCCCTTGTTCAGAACCTCGCATCCTGCACACGACGCTCCAGCTCGAGAGCGCCTCTCACTCTCGCTCTCGCGGCGCGACCGACTCGAATCGCGGAAAGGCCCCTCGAGTTGCACGTCTACTCCTCCCGGCCACCTCCCGAGCCACACACAGAAGACACAGACAGAAACAGAGTCGCTTAGAAGGGCTGCGCGAGAGGGAGGGGCGGCGAGGAGGGTCAGGTCGTGCGCGAGTGCGAGGGCAGAGAAGGGCGAGAAGGGGCGCACCTTGTCCGAGTCGGGCGTGTCGTCGGCCTGTGCACGAAGTAAAGTGTGAGTCAGTGACGACCGCGGCGGCAGGCGAGCAGGCGACGCCGAGAGGACAGCGCCGCCGCCTCGACATGCTCGACGGCGAGGACTGGCGCAGACTCACGTAGTAGCTGCGGACCTGCGAGCGCGGTAAAAGGCGTGTCAGCACGTGCGACGAAGGTGGGCACACCGCGCCGAGAGCAAGACGGTGTCCTGCTCCTCGACCCGGAGGCAACAGGACCAGCAAGCGCGAGAGGCCGACGCACACCCGGGACCATGTCGAGGACGCTGCGGTGGGGCTCGAAGAGTCAGCGAGTGAACCGACGGGAGGTACGACCCTCTGCGCAAGAGGCAGAGAGAGTGAGGGGGGACGCACTCGCGCTGGAAGCGGGGGATGCCGGACGCGAGGACGGCGATGGCACCAACGCCCGCAAAGCCCCAGCTGCGTGCGTCGAGAGAGAGGACGGTCAGTCACTGTGTGCCTGGGCGACATAGATGGACAAGGCGAGAGGACGACGGACAGGGCGAGGTTGGGCGCCAGCTTGGTGAAGAAGGCCGGGGTGAAGCCCATGACCGCACGGCCGGGCTTGAGGGGCTGGATGCGGGGCCTGGTGGGTGCAAAGTGCGAGTCAGGTGGGTCCTGGCGGCTGGACGGGCGGGTGCTCGGGGTGCGGCGACGACGGTGGGTGCGATGAGGACGAGGGCGAGTGGAACGACCAAGCGGCTCGCGAGGAGGCCGCCCGAGTGCGGGTGCGCGGCACGCAGAGGATCGAGGGACGAGGACGCACTGGACCATGGCGTCTAGGAGGGCGTGCGAGACGAGGAGCGAATGGGGAAGGGACACGAGCGAATCCGAGGTCGCTCCTCTCTCTCTCTCGCCTTTCCGGCTCCGCAGCTCTCCCTCGTCGCAACAGCTGGACTCTTTGCTTCTTTCCGCCCACACGACCCTCTCGCGTGCCGCTCTCTGCCGGTCGCCCTCGCTAGACCCGCTCGAGATGGCTTCCTCGCCGCCTCCTCGCCGCCGTCAAGCCGACGCCACCGAGCCCAAGTCCACAAAGCGCAAGCCGACGCCGCGTGACGCTCCCAAGCCCAAGTCGAAGCGCGCTCGCCTCACGGTCGACGCCGCCGAGTCGTCCCAGGTCACCTGCCTCGACGAGTACCGTCTCCCGCTCGCCGACGGCGACGCTTTCTACGTCCCCTCGATCGTCGACGAGGCGACCGCTCAACAGTGGCACGACGAGCTCGTCAACCTCGACGAGTGTGAGCTTGCGCTTCCATCGCTCTCTCGTCCCTCGGAACCCGAGACTGAACTCCTTGCGTCCCGCTCGCCCCGTCTCTTCTTCTCTTCCTCGCCCTCCTCGACCCGCTCGCCCGTCGCCGCCACACAGGGTACCGACCAACGCTCAAGGTCTACGGCAAGGACGTCGTCCAGTCGCGCAAGATCGCCGGTGCGTCCTCGCCGGTCTCTCGCGCGTCGCCCTCTTCCTCGTACTGACAAGTCGCCCTCCCCCGACTCTCAGCATTCGCCACCGACCGCTCGCTCGAGCTCAAGTACAGCGGCCACCCGGTCAAGATGAGCTACGACTACCCGCCCCTCCTGCGCAAGATCCAGGACCTCGTCGAGGCGCGCACCGGGTGCCTTTACAATCACGTCATGGCCAACTTGTACGAGGACGGAGGGTGCGTCTCTCCCTCTCTCACCCTCTCTCTGTCGTAGTTCTCTCCCTGGGCGTCGAAACGGCGGGCGGCACTGACAGCCCAAGCGCACGGCCCTCGTCCCCTCCGCCCTTTCCCGCAGCGTCTACATCGGCAAGCACCGCGACAACCGCGAGAATCGGTCCGTCTCCTCCTCCTCCCCCTCCTCACTCGGCGCACTCGGCGAGCGCAACCTGACGACCCTCGTGGGCACGGCCCACAGCGTCATCGCGTCCCTCTCGCTCGGCCAGCCGCGCACTTTTATCCTCACGCACACGCACCCTCCCCCGGCTTTGTCCACCTCTGCGCCCTCGGACGTCCCTCCCACTGCGCCCCCTCACTCGACCTCGTCCTCGTCCTCGTCCTCGCCCTCGGACCCGACCGACCCGCCGCCACGACCGCCCGCACCGGCGCTCGTGTACACACACCGCTCGACGCTCGCGTCGGGCTCGCTCCTCGTCATGCAGGGCGCCATGCAGCAGCACTGGAAACACGAGGTGCCGCGCGAGAAGCGCGCGTGCAAGGGCAGTCGCATCTCGTTGACGTTCCGGCAGCTCGTGTTCTGAGCCCTTGAGGCGGCGAGGCGGCGAGCGGCGGCGGCAGGGAACTGCAACCGAGGGACGTTCTCGAGATGTTTCTCTCGGAGCGAGAGG
The DNA here is from genome assembly GCF_001329695.1 of Rhodotorula graminis WP1. Taxonomy (NCBI): domain Eukaryota; kingdom Fungi; phylum Basidiomycota; class Microbotryomycetes; order Sporidiobolales; family Sporidiobolaceae; genus Rhodotorula; species Rhodotorula graminis. The sequence goes on from NW_017264940.1 coordinate 419,372, forward strand.
CGAGAGGAGATGCGAGAGCGCGAGAGAGGAAGAAGCGAAGTTGGTACAGTACAGCTCGCCGACAGCTATCCTCCTTGGTCCTCCTCGCGGCGCCGATCGCCCAGAGTTCCTCGCACATCCTTGACCGGATCTTGAGGCGTCACGCCGACCTCGACGACCTGGAACCCTGACCTCGTCCGCTCGACGACGACGACGAAGATGGTGGCCGCGCTCGCGGCAACCGGGCTCAGCTCGCTGCCCGCTCCACCTCGCCGGCCTGGCCCTCCCGTTCGCCCGCTCAGTGACTGAGGAACTTGCGCCCCTTTGCCCACCGCCTCGCGAGCGTCCTGCGGCCCGTCTTGGACTTCTTGCGGACGAGGAACCCGTGCTTGCGCTTGCGGCGCACCTGCGACGGCTGGTACTCGGCGCCGTACACGGCCGTGCGGACCTGCTGCTGGTCGGCGGCGGGGCGCGACGCGAGGAGGAGCGACAGGAGGGGCGACGAGGACGAGGAGGGGGAGACGAGGGTCGGCCGCAGCGAGGCGAGGAGGGGCCGCGCGCCACTCGGGCGGAAGAGGGTCGGCGTGGAGCGGGCGGCAGGCGCCGCTGGTGCTGGTGCTGGTGCGGGTGCGCGCGCGAGGAGGGTGGCCGGCTGAGGGCGGGCGGAGGAGAGGGCGGCCCGGGACGACGACACGAGGGCGCGAGGGAGGCGGGGCATGGTGGGCTCGGTGGGGGTGCTGCTGAGCTGCTAGACGCTCTGCTCGGTTTGGCTGAGCGGCGAGTCGTGTGCGAGACGCGGCCAGGACAGCTTCGTCCTTCGCTCGTTCGCGGCGAACCTCAGATGAACTCGCTCGCCTCGTGGCGACTGTGGGCTCGAGGGAATTCGGTAGATCTCGCTCTAGCCACGCCCTGTGCCCCGCTCACGACTGGCAGCCAAGCTCGAGGCAATGTCACTCCTCGCTCTCCTCCTCATCGCGCCCGCGCGAGCTCGCCTCGCGGTGAGAAAGGACGCGCTAAATAGATTGCAAAGGTAGAGACAATGACAAAGCGGAGAGCACCGAGGGGCTCGAAGACACAGACAAGGTACAAAAAGAGAGAGAGAGGGAGAGAGAACCGCTCACTCCTCGTTGGCGACCCACGCCGGGCTGTTCCACGGCACCTCGCCGCTCCTGTACGGCCTCGCCGGCGTCACGTACGTCAGGACGTCCTCCCACGACGCGCCCGGCCCAGGCTCGAGCATCGAGACGAGGTCCTCGCCGCGCACGACGACGCCGAGCTCAAAGTTCTGCGCCGTGAGCTTGCGCGACGCGGGCTTGGTGCCACGCGCCGGGGCGAGTACCGGGTCACCGAGGGCCGCCTTCGACAGGTTGTGCGAGCCGAGGTAGATCATGTAGGGCGTCGGCGAGGGCGAGGGCGACGTCGACGAGGACGGGCGGCGCCACAGGATCATCTTCTCGTGGAACAGGCTCGAGTAGTCCTTGGACTGGTAGTCGTGGAACATGGAGCGGATGTCGACAGGCGCCGAGGGGAAGGCCGAGGTGCGGATGCAGCAGCCGATGTTGGACGCGACCTGTGGCGGGAGAAAGGGTCAGTCCACGTCGCCAGGTCGAGCTCGAGAAACGGGGGAGAGAGAGAAAGAGGGACGCACAGAGCGCACGTCGTCGTCGCACGCGTGAACCGTCTCCCTCGTCGGGAACACGACGCGCCACTTGGGCAGCTCCCACCCGTCGACGTCGCCCTCGACCGCCCGCTGCGGGTTCCTCCCCCTCAGCAGCCGGTCGACCCGCTTGACCCAGACCTGCGCCTCGTGCAGCGGACCGACGCTCCCGCAGCAGAACTCGAGCTCGACGTCGTGGCGCTCGGCCTCGGGGATGATCTGCTGCGCGAGCGAGTTGAGGCGGAACACGGAAAAGTCGTCGCAGGCCGGCATGTTTTTGACTCGAGGGGTCGACGGGACGAGGTGCACACGGTCAACGGTCGCGCCAAAGTTGTACTTGCCGCGCAGGTCGGCGAGGTACGACTCGGGGCAGCCGAGGTCGGCCATGTGGGCGAACAGGCGCTGCTCAAAGTCGGTCGACAGGTGGCCGCGCTCGCTCCTCGACAGCTTCTTGAACGACTGGACGAACCAGTGCTGCGGCGCGAAGAAAGTCCGGGTCAGTGTCCGTCGGGCGGCGAGAATAGGGTGCGAGAGAAGGCGGGTGGGAGGGAAAGCAAGGGAGGAGGGAGGGACGGGAAGGGAAGGGAGAGACAGAGAAAGAGGGACGCACGTTGTCGCTGAGCTCCATGTCGCCGCGCATGGCGTTGGCCGACGTGATGACTACGAGGAGCCACTCGGGGTACTTGATGACGAACGCCTTCGAGTGGACGCACCTCGCGCCGAACGGGTACACGGCGTTCCAGTTGGGCCCGGCGACGAGCTTCCACAGGGTCGCGAGCTCGGCCGACACGACGGCGTGGTCCTTCTGATTGTACCGGGCCTTGTTGGCGATGCCGGCGCGGGCGCAGGCGACGTCGCGCAGCCGGTCCGTGTGGATGTCGCCCGAGACGTGGATCGGGACGTTGCGCCACCGGTGCGGGCCGCCTTCGAAGCCGTCGATGGGCAACAGCGGGCCGAACAGGTCCACCTCGGGCAGGAAGGTGTTCATCCACAGGCCGCGGATCGACTCGGGGCGGAGGAGCTCGTGCAGCTCGATGCAGTTGGGCGCGCCGCTCGCCTTGCGGACAGGGGTGCGCGTGTGGAAGATGCGGCCCTTCTCGAAGCGCTCGAGCGACCCTGCTGGCCAGGGCACGGCGGACGGGATCTGGTCGACGCCGGGTGCGGCGGCGTCGAGTGCGCTCTCGCCGGCGGCGAGGCGGAACAGGGCGCGCGACAGGAGCGGCGGGACCTGGCCCGAGAACGCGAGCGCCCTGGCGACGGCGTGCCAGCCCTCGACGTGGACCCTGGGCGGCGGCGGCGTCGACGCGAGCGGAGGGTGGAGGACGAGGCGGGGCTTGGTGTCGACGTCGGCGCCGTCCGGGTCGCGTGGACGCTTGGCGGGAGCGCTGCCAGCACCTTGCTGCGCCGAGAGCCGCTTCAGCTCGGCGTACTGCTCGAACAGGACGTGCTGCATGGCCTCCGCCTCGTGCCGGTCGAGTTGGCTCATCGAGGACGAGAGGCGAGGCACGGGCGTGCGCCAGGCTAGGGCAGCGGGGCCAGCTGGGCGGTGCTTGCTGCAGCGGCGAGCAGCTCGACTAGGGGCGGGCAAAGGCGGGCGTGCTGTGGAGAGCCGGCCCGCCTCATCTTCTCCTCGTCCTTGCTCGAGACGCAGTCGACAAACTCTCTCGAGAGGAGGATCTGATGCGCGGATGATGCATTCTACGTCTATCCAAGTCTACTGAGCCGCCTTCTGGCGCAGCCACTGTGCCTGCTGGGCGACCGTCGGCAACTTCGAGAGCTGCTGCGTCGGGACCGCGAGCCCGACCTTCTTGAGCCGCACCGCCAGCCGCATCGTCGAGATCTGTGAGACGACCCGACGAGTCAGAAGGGAAGAGAGATGGAACGGAGAGAGAAGGAGAGAAAGAGAGAACGCACCGAATCGCCGCCCAGGGAGCTGAAGCTGTCGTGAGCGCCGATCTCGCCCTCGTCCACCCTGAGCACCGCCGCCCACTCCCTCTTGAGCCGCTCGACGTACTCGACCGTTTCGCCGTCGAGCTCGACAGGCGGAGCAGCAGCAGACCCGGCCCTCGCCGCCGCGTCACTCGTCGTCGCCCGCTTGGCCCGCGCGAGGTCGCTCGCCGCATCGCCGACGAGCTTGACGTCCTCGACAGTCGTGCACGGCGCCGTCGTGAGGTAGTCGAGCACGGTCGCGACGCTCTTGAGCACGGCCTCGACCTCGGCCTGGTCGACGATGCGCTCGTCGAAGAAGCACGCGAGCTCGAGGCGGTCCTTGTCGTGCATCTCGGGCGTCACCTCGAACGAGAGCGTGTAGTTGGTTGGCATGTGGATGCGCTCGGGCGGCTGGCGGATCGGCCACGGCGCGGCTTCGTCGAACGCCGGGTCCCGCTCGGCGAGCGACTGGAACGTGACGAGGATGTCAAACAGGTCGGCGCGCCCACCGGCGAGGTCGCACACGGACGCGAGCTGCGACAGCGTCACGTGCTGGTGCAGGCGGGCGCGACGGTCGGCCTCGGCCTCGGCGCGAGCGAGCGACAGGAGCGACGACGAGCGCGACTCGTCGAACCGGATGCGCGACGGGAGGACCGAGACGCAAGGCCCGATGATCTCGTCGGCGTCGACAACGTCGATGTCGCGGCCCGAGCGCACGATGCCGACGTTGACGTCGCTCGACTGGGCGTGGTGCTGCAGCGCGACGAGGATGGCAACCCGGCTCGCGATGGCGGGCGTGATGCCGTGCTTGTGGGACAAGGCGTCGAGCTCGCCCGACCAATGCTGGATGGCGGCACCCGTCGTCGCGAGCATGTCGCCGTCGAGCGGAGCCTGCGACGGCCAGCCGAGCGGACGCGCGCCGTCGAGGTAGCCGCGCCAAAAGTCGACCGTGTCTTGCGGCGGCGACGACTCGCCGAGCCACCAGCCGGCGACGTTGCCGAACGACGGGCGACTAGGCGGCGACAGGCCGAAGCACAGGTCGCGCAGGTCGGCCGTGAGGAGCTCGAGCGTCCAGCCGTCGCTGCAGGAGGCCACGAGTCAGTCTCGGCGGCGAGAGCGGGACGCCAGTATGAGCGAGAGTGGACGTACCTCATGGCGTGATGCATGCTCCAGGCAAGTTTGCGATCGCCGTTGATGAGCGAAAAGAGAGCGAACGAGAGCGAGAGGCGGCCCCACTGGAACGAGTGCGCCTCGCGGTCGCGGCGGAGCCAGTCCTGCAGCACGAGGGGCAGTCAGTCAGGGTTCTTCGAGTGACAGGCGGGCAGAGAGGGTCATGAAAGAGAAAGAGGGGACGCACCCCGACGACCTCGTCCACCTTCTCGCCCTCTCGCACCTCGACCCGCTCGATCTCGACCTGCCGCCTCACCTCCTCATCCTCCGCCTCGAGCACGACCGCGATCGTGCGCTCGAGCGTCTCGCTCACGACGAACACCTCCCTCAGGACGTCGTGCCGCCGAACGAGTTCGCGCACGCACCTCTGGAGCTTGTCGAGCGGGAGCTGGGCCTCGACGACAGGGACGGCGTACACGGCCTGGGCGTAGTAGTGCCCTCGAGGCGAGTCGAACGACGGGGCGAGGAGCGCGTCCTGCGCGGGCGAGGTCGGGTAGACGTCGGCGATGCGGGCGCGAGGAAGGGGAGGGCTCGAGGTCGCGAGCTCGGCGAACAGGGCGTCGTGCTGCGCGGCGGGGATGAGCGAGAAGCGCTCGTACGGCGTGTCGACCGGCGCGGCGGTCGTCGACGTGCCGTTCTCGGCGGGTCCGGCGCTGTCGGCGCCGACGCGCTCGAGCGCAGCGGCGCACGCAGAAAGCGTCGCCGCCTCGGCGAGGTCGCGGAACGTGACACGGCGGTAGCCCTCGGCCCGCAGCGCGCCGACGAGCTTCATGAACCGGATCGAGTCGCCGCCGAGCTTGGTGAAGCTGTCCTGGTCGGCGATCGACGCCGCACCGTCCTCGTCGGCGAGGCGCAGGATCTTGGCCCACGCTCGGCGCGCCGCGTCGAACGCCGGCGAGCGCGTGTGCGTGCGCTCGTCGTCCTCGACGAGCTCGGTCGTGCCGTTCGACGTGGACGGGCGCTGAGCGCGAGTCGCGCCGCGAAAGTCGAAGGCCTCGGCGAGCGAGCGCAGCGCCTTGCGGTCGGCCTTGCCCATGCCCTGGGTCGGGATGCGGTTGACGGCGAGCCAGTACCGCGGGACCATGTAGCCCGGGAGCTTGTCGGCGAGTCGGGCCTTGAGGTCTTCGGTGAGGTCGGCGAAAGTCGAGGTCGAGGTGAGCGGCATGATCTCGATGGCGCCGGCCGAGTGCGAGTGGTGCGCCTCGGCGGTGGTCGACGACGGCGGGCGGAAGGACGGCGAGAGCTCGAGGAAGGCGACGAGGGCGGTGCCGAGCGAGGGAAGCTCGACCTTGTCGACGATGCCGCGCGAGACGGCCGGGTTGGCCTTGGACGACAGGTTCTCCTCGATCTCGCCGACCTCGATGCTGCACACGAGCGGAAGGAGGAGAGTCAGGACAACCGGTCTCGACGCGAGGACGGTCGAGGGGAGGAAGACGCACCGCAGCCCGTTGACCTTGACCTGGCCGTCCTTCCTCCCGAGGCACTCGATCCACCCTTCCTGCTCCCCCTCGCCCTCCCACTCGGCGACGACCCACCGCCCGAGGTCGCCGGTGCGGTACACGACCTCGCCCTTCTCGCCGATGCCCTCGGACCCGTCGGACGCGACAAAGACGCCGGCGTTGAGCTCGGCGCGGACGTAGCCGCGCGTGACCTGGGCGCCGAGGACGCAGATCTCGCCGATGCAGCCGAGGGGAAGAGGGCGCAGGGACGAGGGGGACGAGGTGGAAGACGAGGGCGGGAGGATGTGGATGCGGGTCGAGCCGGTCGGGCGGCCGATGGGGAGCGAAAAGGGCGCAGGAGGCGAGGGCGAGAGCGACTGGTTCGAGATGACGCCGACGGTCGTCTCGCTGTGTGTGGCCGAGAGCGTCAGAGTCGAGTCAAGACGTCGAGAGGGGAGGGCAGGAGGGAGCGAGGACGTACGTCGGCCCATAGTCGATGCACACGCGCACGCCTCGCTCGCGCCACTTGTCCCTCACGGCCTTCTCGACCTTCTCGCCGCCCGTGTTGACCTGCTTGATCTTGAATCCGGCCCTGCGCCACGCGTCTCGGACCGACTCGCCCTCGCGCGACTGCGCCTCGTCGTGCTCGAACAGTATGGCACCGATCGTCGGCGTCAAGTCGACGAGGGTGCACTCGAGGGCGAGGATCGAGTCGGCGAGGGACGAGTAGAGCGACGAGGGCGTCGTGAGGCACAGGGTGGCGCCGTGCTGCGGGCGAGGAAGGGAGAGTCAGCTCCTCATCTACGCGCAGCCGCAGCGGCGCCGCGCAAGGCGCAGCGCTGCCCTGACGGAACGAAACGAGCGCCGACTCACGGCGAACGTGTCCCAGATGTTCATGACCGAGACGTCGAACGAGTAGGACGGGAACTGGAGGACTCGCTCTCCTCGTGCTCGCCCAAACACGCCGCGGTAGTTCCTGCACGGCGTCGAGAGCGTAAGTTCGTCGTCTCGATCGTACGAGCGTGTGAGACGGTGGGCGAGAGCAGTTGAGGAGGGGAGGAAGGGAGGAACGAGCGCGGGACGCACCTCAAGAAGGCGGCGACGTTGCGCTGCTCGACCATGATGCCCTTGGGCTTGCCCGTCGTCCCGCTCGTGTAGATGACGTACGCGAGGTCGTCCTCCTCGACGAGCGGCCACCCGCCGACGCCCTCGACGCTCGGGACCGGGAACCGCCGCGCGAGCTCGTCGCCCGCCGCCGCCGATGACGACTCGTGCGCGGCCGCAAAGTCGAGGAGCGGCGCGAGAAGCTCGGCCGGGTCGACGACGGCACGGAAGAGCGGCTTCGCCGAGCTGCTGTCGCCGTCGCGCGTCATGCGCTCCCACCGCGCGCGCTCGCCGTCGGTGCCCTGGACGAGCGCAGCGCTCGCGAGCATGCCCTTGTCGGCGAGCTCGGCGCAGATGCCCTCCTTGCGGGCGGCGGGGAACGACGGCTCGAGGGCGAGGTAGCCGTAGCCGGCGAGGGACGCCGCGAGGAGCGAGACGACCATGGCGGGCGACTTGTCGACGACGATGGGGAGGACGAGGGCGCCGTTGCGGGGTGCGGCGCCGGTGGACGTCGGGTACGGGGACGACAGGAGAAGGTGGGCGGCGAGGAAGTGGGCGAGGTGCGAGAGCTGGGCGTACGAGAGCCGGAGCGCGCCTGCGCGGTCCGGCTCAGAGGGCGAGGGGATGAAGTGGAGGGCCGGGTCGTCCGGGTGGCGCTGTGCCGCGTGAAGGAAGAACGATGCGAGGGTGTTGACGGAGGGAGGGTAGGCGTCTGGCTCGTGGATCGTCGACGGGCACGACGAGTAGCGCTCGAGCGCCTGGGCCTCGTGCGGCGGGGCGAGCGCGACGGACGACAGGGGCCGGTCGTGGTCGGCGGTGAGGATGTCGAGGGCGGCCGTGTGGACGTGCTCGAGGAACCACTGGGCCTCGAGGCGCGGCACGACGCTCGTGTCGCTCGTGAGGACGAACGCGAGGCGCTTGCCGTCGTCGACGAGGGCATGTTCGAGCTGGAGCGGCGCCGGTGGTCGCGCCGCGGGTCCTCGGCCCTCGCCCTGGGCGAAGACGGCGAGCCGGGGTGCGTCTGCGCCCTCGAGCGCGCTGTCGTCGTCGTGCCCCACCTCGACCTGGGCGAGGAGCCGATCGAGCGAGGCGGCGAGGTCGAGCTCGCCCTGGACGATGGCGCCACCGGTGACGGCGAAGGCGAAGCGGTCCTCGCCTGCGTGCGCTGCAAGTGCGAGAGCTGCTGCTGCGCGGACGGCGCGGTCGAGGTCGAGGTCGCGGTCGCGGGAGGGCGGCGGTGCAGGCGACGAGAGGTGGATGGTGTCGAGGCGCGCGCGGTCGAGGGTGTAGCTGGTCGGCAGCCGCGGGTAGTCGGGCGGCGGCATGGCGCTCTCCTGTGCAGCAGCGAGCTCAAGGAGAAGAGAGCGAGGCGAACGAGTCGATCTCGCTCTTCTCGCTCGGAGTTTGGCCTCGCTTCCGCGGCCTCGTCTTCCCCCGACGCTAGCTGTGGGCAAGCCGACGCCTGCTGTGCCACTTGCTCCCTGTGCACCAGCCGGCGCTCTCGCTCCCCCAGGCTCGAGGCCGGCTCGGCCGGAAACTGCTCCTCCGAATCTCCCCCGCGTTCGCCGACGAGGCGAACAGAGTCCTCGCTCTCGCTCCACACCGCCTTGCGCACCTGCTTGCCTGGCGAGCTCCACCGCACGAGCTACGCGGACGACCTCGAGCCAATTGGGCGACTCGACCAGCTGTCCTCGTCTCTCTCGCTTGCTCCACCTGTGCTCATCTCTCCTGCCCCGTCGCGACTCGCAATGTACAAGGGCAAGGTCGCAATCGTCACCGGTGCCGCAAGTGGTGCGTCCTCGATCTCTCGCGGCCCACCAGACGCCCGCCTGACGACGCTACGTGCAGGAATCGGCCTCGGCATCGCCGAGCACCTCCTCGACCAAGGCGCCAGGGTCGTCGTCGGCGACCTCAATGCTGTCGCAGGCGTCCAAGTGGTCGACAAGCTCAAGGCCAAGTGCGTCCACGTCTCACGCGCATCCCCGTGGCGGGAGACGTCGTCCTCGCGTCGCAAAAAGAGCCGCTCGCGCGCCGCCGACGACGGGCGCGCCTTGCCTCGCGCTGTGTGAACGAGATCCTGACCCCGCGCACTGCCCTCGCAGGTACGGCGACGACAAGGTCGAGTTCTGCGCCGTCAACGTGACTGATTGGGCGTCCGTCTGCACCCTGTTCGCGCTCGCGAGCAAGACGTTTGGCTCTCGCATCGACTTTGTCGTCCGTCCACCTCCTCCAAAGGTCTTCTCTCAGCACCCAGACTTACTCTCCCGTCGCACGCAGTTCGTCAACGCCGGCATTGCGCAGATGTCCGAGATGCGCTCGTCCGACCCTGGCCACTTCTCGACGACGCACCACCCGTCGCTCGACGACCTCGGCGACCGCCCGCCGCGGCTGAGCGTCATCCGCGTCAATCTCGACGGCGTCCTGTACACGCTCCATGCCGCGTTGGCCTACTTTCGCGCGCAGGACAAGGACGAGGACGGCTGGCGCGGCAAGTTTGTCGCGACGGGCTCGAACGCGTGCGTCCCTCTCTCTCTCTCTCGCCTCGCGCCCTGTCGAAGAGGCAGACAGTCCAGACGCACACCAACACGCAGGTCTATCTACCCGTTCCCGAACGATGCGCTGTACGCTGCGGCCAAGCAGGGCGTCCTCGGCATGTGCCGCGCCGTCGGCCCGAAAGTCCTCGACGAGGGCATCACGGTCAAGTGAGCTCTGCGGTTCTCTCTCAGTCACTTGTGCGCCGCCCTGACGTATTCTCTCGCCCCCTCTCGCAGCTGCTTCGGCCCGTCCGTCGTCGGTGCGTCCGCCCTTCCCGCCCCTCCCACGCGCACGGACCCTGACCTGACCAGTTCCCGCTCACACAGCGACGGGCCTCGCGCCACCCGACTTTATCAACATGCTCGAGCGCGAGCACCGCCTGACGCCGATGAGGACGGTCACCGACGCCGTCGACGTCTTCCTCGACCCCAAGAGCCAGGTCACAGGTGCGTCGTCGGCTCGCTCTCGCTCTCGAGAGTCGGCTTTCGTGCCGAGCTCTCGAGTAGGTGGACAAGCCGAGAAGCTCACTGACACTCGGACCCTCGTCTCGCAGGGCAGATCATCGAGAAGTGCGTCGTCGCCCGTCCTCCTCTTTTCTCTCTCTCCCCTTTCCCTCCCCCTTTCCCTCTCCCTCCCTCTTTCTCTCTCTCTGTCTCTCTCTCTCTCTGCTTCTCTCCTCGCCAGACTGACCTCGCCCGCTCTCTCCCCTCTCCCCTCTCGCAGCTGCGGCACCAAGAATGTCTTCCGCTCCGTACCGACATACATGGACGGCGCCGCCCGCGCCAACATGAACGAGTTCCACCCGGTCGACCAGATCGACTCGGCCTTGAGCGTCGACGGGCTCGGACTCGACGTCGTCTCGTGACGAGCCTCTCATGCTCATGCAGCAGTACAGTACAGCACACGAATTGATATTTCAGTTTCTCGCACATCCTGCACAGAGCGCGCTGTTCCTCGAGAGTCCGGGAGAGCTGAGAGAGAGAGAGAGAGAGAGAGAGAGAGAGAGAGAGAGAGAGAGAGAGAGAGAGAGAGAGGGAGAGAGAGAGAGAGAGCTAGACGGGGCTCGTGCACCCGAGGCTAGTGGCCGCGCCCTTTTCAAACGCTTGACCGAGGGTCGTGCCGCTGCCCCACAGCCCCAGTCCCTGCGTAGCCAGGGCCGCGAGGAAGAAGAGGAAGAGGACGACCCTGCGAGAGCGAGAGAGAGAGGAAATCAGTGCGCTGCCGACGAGGAGGAGGAGGAAGGGAGAGGGAAAAAAGGCGCACTTGATGGCCGTGCGCTTCCAGCCGCCGTACGTGATGGCGCGGTGCCAGCGAGACTGCGTCACACGTCGTCAGTGGGTCCTGAAAGACGACGAGAGCGGGAGGGAGAACAGCCGACGCACGAACGACTTCCACGTGTCCCTGCGCCTCGGCGCGACGCCCGGGGTCGAGAACGGCTCGTCGGCCGTCGCGGCGTCGATGTGCATGTACAGGCCGAGGACGAAGAGCGGCGGGAGGGTGTAGGAGAAGGAGAAGATGCACGCCGAGGCGACGACGCCGCTGCGGGTGCGACAAGTGGTCCAGGTCAGTGACGTCGTCGAGCGTGCGAGGGCAGAAGGTCGACGCACCTGAGCGCGCCGACGGAAGGGATGCACGAGCCGATGAAGAAGGCGGCGGCCCAGAAGAAGACGACGAGGATGCCCCAGACGATGCGGCCGCTCTTCGTCATGAGCGGCGGGCCCTTGAGCAGGCCCTCGACGATGTTAATGTAGATGACCTTGAGGCCGCTGTGTGTCGAACGTCGTCAGAGAGGTCGTTCCCGCTGTCGAGGGCGGAGAAGGAAGGAACCTTCTCGCTCGAGGAAAAGGAGACGCACATGTTCCCGTACAGCGCCGCGGCGATTGCGCCCGAAATGAGCGCGAGGACGTTGCCAACGGTCTGCCACGAGTAGTGCGAGACGCCCTGATACGCAAGCGCGAGCGTGTACTGCGAGGCGAGGGAAGACGTCGAGGTCAGTCAACTTGGGAAGGTCGCCGAGACGACAGGGGAAGCTCACCTGGCCCTGCATCGCGTAAACGTAGCATCCGTACACGAGGTATGCCGTAATAATGAGCGCCTGGGCCATCGCGAAAGACCGGATGAAGTCGTGAGGCCTGCGCGAGGATGAAAGTCAGTTTCTCGTGCGAGCTCGACGACAGGAATCGGCCAGACGTACCGGCGCATCTCGGCGAGGAGCTCTGGGAAGATCATGGACTGCGTCGGCAGAAAGCAGAGTGTCAGTGAGTCGCCCGCAGTGGTCGGGCAAGTTGAATCGAAAGGAGAAGCGTACGCCGCCGTCTGTTGGGAAGACGAGGTCAGCACGTGCCACCACGCTCTGAGGAGGATCATACGACGAGAGGTTCCACACGTACAGGCAAAGACCATGTTCATGAGTCTGCGAGCAGGAAGAGTCGTAAAGTCAATACGAGGCTCGAGCGTCGACGAAAGGCAAAGCCAGCGACGAACCCGTTGACCTGGTTGAAGACGGGCTGGGTGACTCGGGCACTGACGACGACAGGGCCCTCAGGGATGCCGTAGGAGCTGTGAATGGAGGTGCATAAGTGAGGGAAACGAGGTCGAGAGAGGTCGAAGCCTCGCCGAAGAAAGGCGGCTCACGCAAAGGCGGCCGCATAGTTTGGCGGCGAGTGCGCGATGAAGCCCATGCTCAAGATGATGATCAGGAGGTTGATCTGTGTGCCGGCTAGGGATAAGCGCACGTCGCAGAAGAGGAAGTGGACGGGAGACGCACCCAGACGGCCGAGTTCGCGAGCAGGCCAAGGCCGTGCAGCGAGCGGATCTGCCCGAGGGCCATTCCCAGGATCGCCCAAATTACGACCGCGACCGAGAAGCAGATAGCCGGGCCGCTGCCGCCCTCGGCGATTTGAGCGACGCCCTGGCCGTTGCTGCAGGAAGAAGGCAGAGGACGAGGTCAGGTTTCTCCTTCCCCCTCGGGTCAAGGGGCACGAGGACGCACCTGAGGCAGATGAGGCCGACGTTCAGGATGAGCCTACAGGGCGAGAAGTCAGTAGCCGCCGAGACGAAGAAAAGGGCTCGAGCGCGGCGACGCACTGGATCGCCTGGAGGATGGAGCACAGGTGGCGCATCCAGGTTCCGTAGACGCGCCCGCCGAGGTCGCCATAGGTGCGCACCGGGTACCGGACCGAGTCGAGCTTGAGGAAGAGGTGCTGCGAGCCGCGAGAGGCGTCAGGATCGTCCGGAAAGGGGACGGAAGCTTTCTGGCGGCGGCGCACCTGCAGCATGACGCCGGTGACGCCCGCGACCAGGCCGAAAATTACATACAGGACCACGCCTGGCGCCATGCCGAGGTTGGCGATGGCGTACGCTGCAGAAGGAGCACGTCAGCTGCACGCTCGAGGAGGCTCGAGGGAAGGACGAAAAGGAGAAGGCGCGGGTTGGCTCGGCGAGCGCGACTCACGCGCATTGAAAGGACCGAGGATGTCGCTGTAGAAGGCGGCAGGTCGGGCGAGGAGGAGGTCGAGGAGGAGGGACGTCGAGAAAGAGGGGGTCAGTGCGCGTCCACTCGACGGTTCTGCACCGTCGCGCTCTGCTCGGCGCCTTGGGCTGAAGGTGAGCGAGAGAACGCACGTCGTGATGAGGAAGAAGATGGTGGCCCAGCCGGCGACGCGCAGCATGCGTCGGGCGTTGCACAGCTCTTTCTCGCGCTCCGACAAGCCCTCGAGGTCGGCCGTCGCGTCGTCGCCTTGCGCTCCTCCGACCGTCACCTCGTGCACGTCGCTGTTCGAGCTCTTGTCGCCGCCCTTCTCGCCCTTCTCGCGGATCTTGCCCTTCATGCCCGCGGCGAGCGAGGCGAGGCCCGCCGAGTGAAAGTCGCCGGTATCGGCGCGCTCGCGAGCTCGCTGCCGTTCGGCCCAGAACATGTACTCGGGAATCGAGATGCGCGACGAGGTGGCTGCGGGGCAGCAGGAAAGAGACGAGGGGTCAGCTATCGAGCCAGGCGACGACGACCTCGGTTTGAGAAGGCCGTGCGAGAACGAGCAGGAGGACTCACAGGCGGGAGCGTACATGTCGTGCATGTCGCGTGCCGACTCGTTGACCTCGTAGGCCGGCGCAGAGACACCGACGGCGGCAGCGGTCTGCATGGCGGCTCGTCGAGGAGGAGGAAAGAGCTGGAGGAGGGAGGGGGACGAGCGGGTGTCGAGGGCTGCGTGTGCGACGACGAGCGCAGCAGGTAGGTGCGGGTCGACAGGAGAAGAGCAGAGTGGAAGCAGAAGCGCAGGCGACAGCTCGGCGGGGACAACGATCGGCCCTTGAGTGCGAAGCCGAGGGCAAGCACGAGGTGCACGAACCCTCGAGGAAGCGCTCGTGCACGACTCGAGAGACCGTCGCGCTTATTTTGACGCACCCCTGCATCATCGGCAGCGGTGGCAGCGGTGGCCAGAAATAGCGAGGGCGCGAGGGCGAGGGGAGGGAGCCGTCAGAAGTCAAAAAGGGCGCGAGGCGAGAGGGTCGGCCTTCTCAAGTTGTGTGGGGAGCGGACGCTGTCGCCTCGAGGTTGCCCTGCTGCGAAGCGGAGGCCGCAGCATCTGCAGCGCTATCTTTTGCTCGGGAACCCGCTTCTCCTCGAGGCCACCGCCCTGGCCCTGAACGACCTCTCAAGCGAATCTCTCTCTCTCGGCACGGGACATTCAGATCTCGACTGGCGGGCTCTCGGCAGCGTTCGAGCGTATCAGAGAGTGCATTGCGGTGCGACTGAGGACACAGACTGGATGTAGGTACGACACGCTAGACGAGACAGAGCAAAAGAGAAAGAGAAGAGAAAGAGAACAAAGACACCTCCCTCGAGCGCCCACCGACCCTCGAGCGCCCACCGACCCTCGGCAACCACCTCGAGCGCGCGCGCGGTCACGCATCGCTGTCCGAGTCGTCGATGCCGACGCCTCGGTCGCCAGGGAACATGCGGTCGTCGACGACGCACCCTTTGGCCTCGCCCGTCTTGCGCACCGTGAACCGCCAGGTCTCGTTCCACCCGGCCGCGTTGGCGACGCCGATGCCGGCGACCGCCTGCGCCGCCGCCTGCGCCGCCTGCTGCGCGACCGCCGCCGCCTGCCGCCGTGCGCGCCGCGACGCGAGCCCCTGCACGGCCGCGGCCGCCGCCGCGGCGCGCTCCTCCTCCTCGCGGGCAATCTCCTCCGGGTCGCGCATCTCGGGCAGCGTGAGGCGCGCCGCCGCAGGCGGGTCGTGCGCCATCTTGCTCAGGGCGGCGTGGACGGCTTGAGGGGTCCACGAGGGCGCGCCGTGGACGTACAGGTGGGACAGCTGGACCGACGGGATCTCGAGTGCGGCGGGCGAGATGAGCGAGCCCGAGACGTGCAGGACCTTGAGGTGCGGCAGGTACGGGAGCGAGTCGTTCAGGGGAAAGTTCTTGTCGTCTGTGGATGCGAGAGGGAGGCGAGGAAGGGTCAGGGGCCGGCGTCGACGCGAGGGCGAGGGCGAGAAAGAGAAAGAGTCGGACGCACCCTCCTCCTTGGCGCCGAACCAGCTACCGCCGATGCGCAGCTCGACGAGGCTCGGGCACTTCTTGAGAACGTGCGCGAGGCCACGCTTCGACAGGAGCGAGCTGCGCCACAGCGTGAAGCGCTTGACCTGGCGCGCGTCGCCGAGGAGCTGCATGAGGTCCGTGTTGGTGATGCTGCGCGAGGGGGTGCGAGGGTGTGTCAGTGCTCCGCCACTTCAACCAGAGGAACAAGCAGGACCGGCGCGAGGTCACGCAGGCCCCACAGAGAGGACGAGCGGCGACGCACTTGACCTCGATGAGGACGACCTCGGTGAGGCGGAGCGAGTGCAGCGGCGGTGCAGGAAGGGTCGACGAGTCGCTCGAGATGCCGCACAGGCGCAGCGTATGGAGGCTCTTGAGGGTCGACAGCGGCTTGACGAACTGCAGACGGCGAGAGAGGGGCGTGCGTCAGGACATCTACGCGAAGCGGCCAAGCTGCCCGTGGGACGAGGCGAGAGGGAGCGCAAGAGAGCGCCGAGACGCACCTGGCTGACGGCCCACATGCTCGTGCTCTTCCTCGCGCGCCACCCGACGTCCATGCCCTCGTTCTTGCCCGCGCCGCCGCCCTTGCCGTCCGACGACGCCTCGAGGTCCTTGATGAGCGTGTGCAGGTTCTTGAGCTGCGTGACGGCGACAATTCCATGTCAGCCTCACCCTGAGAGGAGGAAGGAGGAGAGCCGAGGGGGGAGGGAACGAGGGACTCACGTCGACGAACGATTGGCAGAGCGAGTTGGTCCAGGCCGACGAGTCGGCCGGCTGGTACAGGGTGAGGGTGAGGAGGTGTCGGCAGGACCCGATGATGCCGCACAACGAGTGCATCGAGTGGAAGAGAAACCAGCCTGTGCGACACGAGAAACGGCAGAATCAGTACCGGCTTCGACGACGAGAGGCCGACGCCGAGGGAGCGGAACAATGCGACGCACCGATCCACTGGCTGCTCGTCTTCGCCATCGACTCGACGTTGGCCGTCACGCTGCGGACGCTCTTGCTGATGTCGCTCCCGTGCAGGGTGCGGTGCACGGCGTGCGCCTGGACCCTCGTCTCGACGCGCAGGTCGCGGTACAGGGCGACACGAGCGTGGGGCAGGAGGCGCTTGCACGTGAGGGCGACCATGGCGAGCGAGTGCAGGTCGGGCTTGGTGTCGGGTGCGGCCGACGCGGGGACGGCGACGAGGTGCACGAGGACGAGCGAGATGAGCTCACTCGACAGGAGGGCAAAGTGGTCGGTCGGGAGGACGGGTGGAGGTGTGGGTGCGGGAGGAGGCGCGTTGGGCGACAGCGAGCCGCCGTCGTGGTCGTGGTCGGCCTTGACGGGGAGCGGCGTGCCGCTGCCGTCGCCCGCGCCGCCGTCGGACGAGCTCGGGGCGGGTGAGGGCGTCGACGAGTCGGAGCGCTTGATGCGCTTGGCGGGCGTGCTGGCCGAGGCGCGGTCGTCCCTCTCGGCTGCTCCTGCTCCGCCCCCACTTGGGTCGGGCGCGCGCGCCTTGCCCTTGCGGCGGGCGCCCGACGCGGCTGCGGGTGCTCCTCCTCCAGCTGCTGCGACGACGGCCGATGACCTGCGCGCGGCGTGCGAGGCCTGGGAGCGCGACGCGTAGTTGAGGGGAGCTGGCGGAGCTGGGCGGGCTGACGAGGCACCTGACCCGCTCGCGGCTGACCCTGCGGCGCTCGTCGAGGCGGACGGGCCGGGTGCGGGTGGTCGGCCGTTGATGCGAGCAGAGGAGCGCGTCTTGGGCATCACTCGGCGGGGGCGAGGGCGGTGGGTGACGAGTCGGAGGAGACGAGGGGGAGCGGGACGACGAGGGACGGGGTGCGAGGACAAAGGGCGGGTCGCGGGCGGCGCGTGCGCGGTGCTCGATGGCCGTGTGTGCTCTTGGCCGTGCGCTTGAGCCGGGCAGGAGCGCGGGCTCGAGGTTGTTGGAGGAGACGAGCCGCTGCCGCAGAGGTGCGACAGCTCTCCCGCGACTCGCCTCGTCGAACGTACTCTGAAGGAGCTTGGGTGGCTTGCGAGTAGCTTCATACATGAGCTGCGAGAGACCCTACGCCCTCTGGCGAGGTTTGCCGCGAGCGACTCTGAGCTCCTCCGGCGAGCGCTCTTCGACTCTGACCACCGCTGCCCGCTCGCGCTCCGAGCAGTGCTGCACCGCCCAGCACGACGGCTGAGACCTGCGCATCAGCACCCGCGATCGCGCTCGTCGCCCCAGGCGCTCGCCGACTCGGTTCGGATGCGGCGTCGACCAGCCTCCCGCGCCGAGCTCCACCTCCGCACCGCGACGGCTCCTCGCACGCTGCAGGGCTCAAGGTGCACACCTTGCTGCCATGCATCTCGCCCTCGGCCTTCGAGCCTCCAAGTCGGCGCACTCGCTGCTGCCGCTCGAACGCGGCGTCGCTCAGCGACCACCTTCCCTCCCCCTCCCTAATCCGGCGACTCGGACCGCCTTCTCTGTCCGGATTGCGCCCAGAGCCACTCGAGCGGCTAGACCACACTCTCTCCATTCCCGCTCAGAGCAGGTCCCGCGACATTGTCGCTCGACGACCCGCCCGCCCCGTTCCGGCTCGTCTCGCCCTCGAACCCGACGCTCGATTCAATATGCGCCTCGGGCTCGCGCGCTGCTCTCTCTCTGTCCCGCTCGTCTCTCTCTCTACACCGTCGCTCGCCCGCTCAGCAACTCCCAGGCAGCCCCTCTGGCAGGGTCCTCTCGCCGCACCTCGTCGCTCTCTTCCGCTCGCGTCCAGCCCGCCTCCTCGACTCGCCCACCGCCAGCGCCAACCACCACCACACTCGTTCACCTACACAACAAGATGAAGCCGACCTCGCTCCTCCCCCTCGCCATCCTCCTGTTCCCCTCGGCCGCGCTCGCGACGCCGCCTCCCGAGCTGCAGGACCTCCTCTCGGCCGCCTCGGCGGCGCACACGACGCTGCCCATCCCGGCCGGCCTCGAGTCGCGCATGGTGCGCCGCCGCGCGGCCGAAAAGAAGCTCGACGACGAGGCCGAGCGCGTCAAGGAGCGCCTCGGCGGCGTCGTCATCCTCCCGCCGGGCCACTTCAACCACACCGTCTCGTTCAACGGCAGCAAGTACAACGGCGCCGTGCGTCCCACCCTCCTCCTCCTCTCCCTCCCCCTCTCGCTGTCGTCGAGCGGCACCTGACCCTGTCGCTCCCTCTCTCTCTCTCGCGCCGCGCAGACGATGGACCCGTCGACGATCCCGCAGCGTCACCGCCGCCTCAAGCGCAACTTCTGGGAGAAGGTCGAGGGCCACTTTGGGTTTGGCCCGTCGGCGACGGCCTCGGCCGCGGCGACCAAGGGCACGGGCGTCGTCGACAAGGGCAAGGCGCAGAGCGACGACGGGCGCCACTACTGGTACGTCGAGGACAGCGACGACCAGAAGCACTGGCGCGAGAAGGACGGCAAGGACGAGAAGCACGTCGACGAGGACGAGGACAATAAGGACGACGGCAAGAAGGCCAAGCGCGACGTCGGCGACTTTTTCGACAACATCGCGAGCGAGGTCAACGCCGACGGTGCCACGTCCGACGGCGGTCCGTCCCTTCCTCTCTTCCTGCACTCGCCCACGTGAGCGTCTCACTGACCTGACGCTCGTGGCCTGCAGCCTCTGCCACGTCGGCGATCGCGTCCAAGGTCTCGTCGGCCGCATCCGCCGCCTCGAGCGTCGCGTCGTCGACCTCGTCTGCCGCCGCCGCTGCCGCCACGTCGGCCAACAGCACCGACGCCGTGTGGTACAACCCGACGACGTGGGACGACGCCATCACGGCCGAGTACCGCGACACCAAGCACAAGATCAGCGAGCTGTCGGTCCTTTCGGTGCGCCTCTCTCTCTCTCTCTCTCTATCTCGCTCGAGCCTCACTGACACCTCTCTGCGCGCGCCCTCCCCTCGAGCAGAAAGTCGGCCTCGCCGTCCTCGTCCTCGTCGCGTCGGTCCTCCTCTTTGCGCTCATCTACTGCGCGTGCAAGCTCAACGCGCGCCGCCGCCGCCGCAACGCGGCCGAGCGCGCCCAGCACAACCTCGCCGCCGCGTCGTCGCAGGGCTCGAGCCGGTCGGCGAGTGGGAGGGCGACGCCGGCGAGCGGGCGCGGGCAGAGGAGCTTTGAGATGGGGCGCGACACCTGTGCGTCCTTCTTTCTCCCTCTCTCTGTCTTTCGCTCTCTTGCGCTCGGGTACTGACCAAGCTCGTCGCACCCCTCGCAGCCATCCCGGTCATGAGCTACGTCGGCCCGTCGTCGTCGTCGGCCTCGACGTCGTCGTCGTCGAGCCCGCTCGACAAGGGCAAGGGCAAGGCCGGGACCAAGGAGAAGAAGGGCAAGGGGTGGAGCCTCCTGTCGCGTGACTGAGCGGGATGAGCTGGGCGCTGGGCGCTCGCTCGGCGGGCGGTGGGAGCGGAGGAGGAGGAGGAGGCGAGGGAGGAGCGGAGGAGGACGGGAGGGTAGAGCAGAACCCGGACACGGTCTCTCTCTTTGCTCAACTTGTAGCCATAGCGCCATCCACACACACCCACATCATAGCCACTTGTCGCTCCCTCTCCCTCATGGACCACCAACTCTGTAGCGCTGTTCGTCTCCTTTCCGGTCCTCGTCGGGCGAGCACGAAGCGCTTCGAGCAGTGGCAAGAGAGTGCACGGTCCCGCAGCTCGACAGGACGTGTCGAGCGCGTGTACGGCTTGACGACGAGGACGGGAGAGAGAGAGCGGTGAGAAGGCGGCCGCGCCCGGGCCTCCTCGCCCGAGCCGCGGCACGACGGACGACGTCGACGTCGACACCGGGCTCGGTGGTCGCAGCCCCAGCGGTGGGCGTGCGTGGAGGCGTGGGAGAGCAGAGAAGAGCTGGGGACCGACCCTCGAGCGTGAGCGAGGTGTCGAGAGCTGGTGTTGACGTTGGAGATAGGGTGGGCGAGCGTGGGCGGGAGCGACTACGAGGGCGGGGTCCCTCGTTTCGGCCGTCAGAGAGCGTACGCTTGAAGCTGGCCAGCCGGGTGCGCCCGCGCCGACCGGCTTGCTCCTCGCCTCCTCTCCTTCGACCACCATCCCTCTCTTGCTCAACTCAGCCACACTGGCAGACGTAGCCTCGCCTCAGCACCACCAGCCTCCCCCCTTGAAGCGCCAGAAGACCACCCTCTCTCGCCCTTCGTCCCCCGCCGTCGCTCCTCCTCCTCCCGCAACCGCAACCGCACCCGCACCACCCGCACCACCCACCATGTCCAACACCGGCTTCGACCAGGCCCCGCCCAAGACCGAGATCATCACCCTCACGTCGGTCCGTCCTCGTCTCGCTGTCTCTCTCTCTCGCCTTCCTCCTCGTCCCCCTCGTCTCTCCGGCCTCTTCCGGGTGTCGGCCACCGCTCGCGAGGGTCCCGCTCGGCGACGGCGTCTTGGCTCCCGCTGCACCGGGCACGCTGCAGCGCAAAGCGGCCGCACTCGAGCTCCTCAGAGACGACGGCGAGCTGGCCGGCGGCATCGATCCGGCTCCCGCGGGTGGGTCGCAGCGGGCGCACGGCGTGGGCTGCGCTCGAGGTGTACAAGCCTGGCAATGAGTCGAGCAGGAGCAGGACGAGCCGCAGCGCTGTGGAGCGGGCGGGCGTACAGCAGCTCACGCGACCCCGTCCGTCGTCGCCGCGGCCCCACCTTGCGGCGCCCCGACCACCCTCGAGGAGCACTCTGCCGCCGCGAGCAGCAGCACAGTCGACTGACCGTACCCTTGTCCCGACCCACAGCACGTCCTCTCGCAGCAGCAGCGTCACCCGATCGCGACCGGCGACTTGACCCTCCTCCTCACCGCCATCCAGACGACCTGCAAGTTCATCTCGACTAATGTCCGCCGCGCCGGCCTCCTCAACCTGTGCGTCCTTGCTCTCTCTCTCTCTCGCCTCGTCGCTTTCGCCACCCGCGCTTCGTCTCTGACCCGAGTCGCGCCCGCTCCCGCAGGATCGGCCAGGCCGGCTCGAGCAACATCCAGGGCGAGGACCAGAAGAAGCTCGACATCCTGTCGAACGACATCATGATCAACAGCCTGCGCGCGTCGGGCAAGTGCGCCGTCCTCGTCTCGGAGGAGAACGAGGAGCCCATCTTTATCGACACGGCCCACCGCGGCCGGTACTGCGTCGTCTTTGACCCGCTCGACGGCTCGTCCAACATTGACGCCGGCGTCAACATTGGCACCATCTTTGGCGTCTACAAATGCGTGCGTCCCACCTCTTTCCCTTGGTCGTCGTCGTTGTCGAGAGAAGCGGGCTCCTGACCCTCGTCGTCCTTCTCACAGCGCGACGACTCGGAGGGCACGCTCGAGGACGTCCTGCGCCCCGGCTCTGAGCTCCAGGTCGCCGGCTACTGCATGTACGGCTCGTCGGCCAACCTCGTCATCTCGACCGGCCAGGGCGTCAACGGCTACACCCTCGACAACGTCCGTCCCCCCCTCTCACACCCTCTCTCGTCCTCGCACTCGACCCTGACCCTCGTCGTGCGCACCCAGGGCATCGGCGAGTTCATCCTCACGCACCCCAACATCCGGATCCCGTCGCGCGGCAAGATCTACTCGTTCAACGAGGGCAACTCGCTCTTCTTCCACGAGCCCGTCACGCAGTACCTCGAGTCGATCAAGTTCCCCTCGAACGGCAAGCCCTACTCGGCGCGCTACATCGGTGCGTCGCCTCGCTCGCTCTCTCTCTCGTGTCGCCCTCGGCCCACCCGCAGGTGGGTCTCGGCGTTCGGGTTGAATAGCGCGATGCTGACCCTCGGTTGCACCCTCTTCCAGGCTCGATGGTCGCCGACGTCCACCGCACGCTTCTCTACGGCGGCATCTTTGGCTACCCCTCGGACAAGAAGTCCAAGAACGGCAAGCTCCGCCTCCTGTACGAGGGCTACGTGCGTCCCGCCTCCCTCTCCCTCTCCTCTCTTCTCCTCGCCGCGCCGCGACCCGCACTGACCCCGTACCCGCCCCCACAGCCGATGGCGTTCCTCGTCGAGCAGGCCGGCGGCCTCGCGACGACGGGCACCGAGCGCATCCTCGACATCAAGCCGACCGACATCCACCAGCGGTGCCCCGTCTTCCTCGGGTCCAAGGACGACGTCGAGGACGTCATGCGCTTCCACCAGTAGTGCACCCCCTCTCCCTCTCCCTCTCTCTCGCCTCCCTGTCATCCTCGCCCTCGCTACGCTGTGACCCACACCCTTGCTGTGCCCCCCTCTCCTCGTCTCCTCCTTCCCTCATCTCCTCGTGTCACCCACCCTCTGAGCAGCCTGTGCGACTAGCCTTGACAATCTACAAGAGCAGTGCCCCCCCTTTCTACTCTCCTGAGCGTGTCGAGAGAGCGAGAGGGAGCGAGAGAGAGCGAGAGCGAAAGAGAGAGCGAGAGACTCGACTTGAGAAGGTCGACTTCGACCTTGATCTTCTGGTGGTGCAAGAGTAGAGCAGGGGCGCTCTCGCAGGCTCGCGAGGAATGTTTGAGACGTGCGAGGCGGTCGAGGAGAGCACAGGCGGGACGAGAGCTGGAACTGAAAGGGAGGCAAGCGTTTCCTCGACTCGGGCGCACAGACCCTCCCGCTTGACGCCGGAAAGGAGCGCTCGAGGAGCCCGACCGGCGAGGCCAGGTAGTGTCAAGGTTGCAGAGAAGCTCAAGCTTCAGCAGGGCAGGCGAGCAATAGCGGCGAGGGCGCGAGAGCGGCGAGCGAAGGAAGCGAGGAAGCGAAGAAGCCGAGCAGCGAGCTCTCGAGGAGCGTCGCTCTGGCGCTCACAAGGGCTCCCACAGGAGCACCGACGAAACGAGAGAGTTGCACCCGCACTACAGGCCCCTCTCGACCCGGTCAAACTCGAACTCGCTCAACGCCTCGGCCAACCTCGCGACCCGGCGCTTGTCGTCGCTCGACATGCGCGCGCTCAGGCTCGCGCGCTCATACAGCGCGTCGACGTGGTCGAGCGTCCTGCGCAAGTCGCGCCGCACGCGCTCGGCGCTCGTCGCCGACGTCCCGGCGTGCTCCACGGCGTCGGGGAAGACGGCGCGCGAGGGGAAGCGCCGCATCGGGGCGAGGATCCACTCGTAGGTCGAGTAGTGCTCGGCGATGACGCCCTCGAGGTAGTCGAGCTCGTCGGCGCGGAAGAAGCGTTCGGGGTCCGAGAGGAAGATGGTGGCGAGGGTGCGGTGAGGGCGGCCCGAGGGCAGGAGAAGGGCGTCGAGGTGAAGGAGGGGGGAGCTGATCTCTTCATCGAGCGGTTCACCGTATTCCCTCTCGGCCGTCGGGTCCTGGAACAGCTCCCACCGGTTGCCGAGCTTGAGCTCGACGAGGTTGGGGATGGCGTTCTCGCTCAACGACTCGAGGAGGGGCGCAAGACCTGAGCACTGCCCGCTCAGGGCGAGATGGGCCAGACGAGGAAAGGCGAGGCGTGTGGCGAGCGCCGGCTGCGCCGTCGACGAGCTGAGGCGCAAGTCGAGGGAGCGCAGGGTGGGTGCGCATGCGGCGACGAGACCGAGGACGACGGGACCCAGATCTTGGCCATCGTACAGGAACGACTCGAGAGCGCGAAGAGGCTCCCACCGCAACGACGACGCGGCGGGCTGCGCCTCGACGCTGAAGCCCCGCGGCTCCCGGATCGACAACTGCCGCACCGAGGGCGCCGCCTTGATGATGTCGCGCACGAGACCCTCCGTGAGCTCCTGACGCTTGACGAACAGGCTGATCGACTGAAGGCGAGGGAGCGCGCCGAGGAGCGTAGAAGTAGACGCGGGCGGGTAGTCGACCTCGACCTCCTCGATGACGGCGAGCTTGTTGCGGACCGCCTCGTCCTCGATGACCTCGACGAGGCGATCGACGGCGCCGGCGTCGAGGACAAGCCGACGCGCAACGGGCCGAATAATCGAGATGGCGTAGTCGACGACCAGCGGGTCGACTCGGCGCAGGTCGTGGTTGCGGAAGTGGGCGAGCTGGACGGATGAAGGGGGCGCGAGCCTTCCGGGCACACGATATACCAGAGGCGCGACGGGGAGCTGGCGGTACTCGACCGTCTGTTCGAGAGAGAGGCCGTCAGCGCGGGTCCACACAGGAAAGGACGGGAAAGTCGACGGGGCGCACCTTGAACCGGTGAGGCGCTACGATGTCGGCCCACTCGCGCGACACCTGGAAGAGCTGCGGGATAACGCGTCGACAGCTCGCCCCACCGATGAAGTTCTCGACGGCGTCGTCCATCTTGTGCCAGTCGTCGTCGTCGATCGGCTCGTCGAGCTCGTCGTACTCGTGCTCGTGGTTGTCGCAGTTGCGCAGCTGCGCGCG
This sequence comes from Rhodotorula graminis WP1, assembly GCF_001329695.1. NCBI lineage: Eukaryota > Fungi > Basidiomycota > Microbotryomycetes > Sporidiobolales > Sporidiobolaceae > Rhodotorula > Rhodotorula graminis. Next base: position 444,009 of record NW_017264940.1, read on the forward strand.
CAGCGTCATGTTGCGCTTGCACGAGTCGTCGTCATCGTCGGCGCAGAGCTGGGCGATGTACTGCTTGAGCTCGAGGGGGAGGACGTTGATCGAGGCGCGAGGAGGAGGGAGGGCGGACGACGAGGTCGAGGCGGACGGGTTGGGCTGCTGCGGTGCAAGAGGCTCAGTACAGGTGCCCATAGAGTGCCCTGCGAGAGTCGGACGCACCATCTTGGCGAGGCTCGTCGAGTTGGAGGTACCGAGGAGCGATCTGAGGAGGCGGAGACGGGGCGAGTCGGGACGGCGACAAGCGGGTTGCGGTCTGTGCTGGTGGCTAGCAGAGACTGTGTGCGCTCTTGTCCACGCTCAGCAGCACGGCGGAAAGGGAGGGCGAGCTCGTTGTCGTCCTCGTCGTCATCTCGCTCTGACTCTCTCGCCGCCACGCGCCGGGGCTGCTCTGCTGCACGACCAAGTCTCTAGCTTGTACTACACGCCTGCTCCTCGCGCTGCGTCCTCGTCCAGGCGATGCCGCGAGCGCTGCTCCCGCTTCCCCTCTTCTGCTCCGGTTCGTCGCCGAGGTGCGCCACACGCACGCGCCTCGCCCTCCTGTCCGTGGTCCGAGGACTCTCCGGCCCGGCCGCGAACGCTCGGCGCTCGCGTCTCGGCTCGCGTCTCGCTTCCTCGCCTCCTCGAAGCGCTCAGCGATGCCGCGCTCTCGCCGCCGCTACTCGTCTTCCTCGTCAGACGAGTCGTTGTCAAGTGCGCCCACCAGCAGCGACGACGCACGCTCTTCGCGCCGGCCGCGCAAAAGAAGTGCACCGCCACGACGGCGACGAGAGGAGAAGGTTCGCTCGCTCGGCAAGCGGTGGGACGACTTTCCGCCGCGGTACGACGACAGCGACGACTCGACCGACTACTCGTCGGACGACTCGACAGCCCCGCCACGACGCCCGCCTCGCGCTGCCGCCGACGAGCCTCTCTCGCCCGACCGGCAGCAGACCAAGAGCAGCCTCGTCCTCTTTGGCGGCATCGCCGTCGCCATCCTCCTCGTACTCCTCGGTGCGTTCGCCCTCTACAAGTACTTCTACGCCGGCACCGAGTCGCCCGGGACGGGCAGTGGGAGCGGCGGGACGACGAGCGCCAAGGTGGTCACGGTGACGCAGACGCTGTCGGGCGGCGTCGTGACGACGACCGTGTCGACCGAGGCGGCGCAGGCGACGGGAGGGGGCAGTAGTGGAGGGTCTTCGAGCGGCGACGACTCGTCGAGCGAGACCGGGAGCAGCTCGTCGGGCGTGATCGCGACCAAGCAGCCGGGACTCGCACGAAAGTGCGTCCACCTCCTGTTCTGTCCTTTCCTCGCCCGCCGAGCGTCTTTCGATCTCCTCAGACTGCCTTACTGACTCAGTCTGACTCTCGCAACAGCAACATCGGCATCGGCTTCCTCCCCGAGTGCGTCGGCCTCTTCGACTCGCTCGCACGGACCCTCGACTTACGCTCCCTTTGCCTTGGCGCACAGCTATAAAAACCAGGACATGGCCAAGATCAACGCCGGGCTTGGCATCAAGTCGTCGTACTATGGCTGGTACGCGCAGCTGCCGGCGTCGGGCGAGTGGCACGGCAGCCAGCTCCTGAGCCAGGTCCGTCTGTCTCTTCCGCAATCTCTCCCGGCCTACCGCCTCGCCGTCGCTCGTCGTCTGTCGCCGCACTTGTACTCATGCTACCCTCTCCCGTCCGCAGCTCGACGACGTCAAGGCGTGCAGGTGCATCTTCCAGCCGGCCGTCATGCCGACCAAGGGCTGGAGCGGCTTGACCAAGGACGACAACTCGCAGGCGCTCGCTATCGCAAAGGTCATGAAGAAGTTCACCGACGAGGGCATCGAGGTCTGGCTCCGCTTCGCGCACGAGATCAAGTGCGTCTGCCCGCCTCTTCCTCTTCCCCCTCTCGCGACGATCCTCCTTCTCCCGCCTCCTCCCTTCTCCTCACTGACTCTCGCTGCCTCTTCTACAGCTGGTACCTGTCCGATGGCACCTACCAGGGCACGGTCGAGGACTTCAAGGAGGCGTGGCCCGTCGTCGCCGCCGCCGTCGCCGACAACCCGCTCGTGCGCATGTTCTTCACGCCCAACGTCGCCGGTGGCGGCGTGTCCGACTACGAGAAGTACTTCCCCGACGACCTGTCGACGGTGCACTACCTCGGCGTGAGTCTCGGTCCGTGCACGGACCGCCTTCCCTTTCTCCTTCTCCTTGCCTCTCGCCGTCGCCTTTGCCGAGCGCGACACTGACTCTCTCTCTCCTCTCGCCAGCTTGATTACTATCCTCGATCGTCCCCTTCCTCGTCATCGTCCGAGGGCTTCCTCAACCACGTCCAAGACATGTACGACAAGTGGTGCGCCGACGGCAAGATCAAGTTTGCCATGGGCGAGACGGGCACGATGTGGGTCGCGAGCGTCGAGGAGCGCCTCGCGTGGCTCGACGAGTTGACGAGCGAGGCGACGGCAAAGGCCATGCCACACTACGTCGGCATCACCTGGTTCAACGTGCGTCCCTCTCTTTCCCGCCTCTCTCGCCTTCCTCTCTCTCCTCCCTCTCGAAGCCTTGTCATTGACTGACATCTTGCACTTCTCTTCCTGTTCCGCAGTACGACAAGGAGCAAGTGGTGCGTCACCTTGCCCCTCTCATCGTCCCTGTTCTCGCCCTCCCATTCGCTCTTTTCGCGCACGGACCGCTCACTCGCGGCCTCTCCCACAGTTCTACCTGTACGACGCCGACAAGGAAGAGACTGTATCGGCGACCAAGGCGTGGATCGCGAGCGAGGGAACGGTGGCTGAGGGTGCGGCGATGGGCAATGCGTAGAGCGGCGGGCCTGAGCGGCTCCTGTATCATGGACATTCTCCTTCTTCTCTCACCTCTCGCTCGCCTTCTCTCCAACAGCGTCTCGAGATCTCGTGCAAGCTTGTCGTCCCATTGCATTGCGCTCAGACCCTGCCGCTTCGTCCTCCAGCTACCGCCGCGACTCGACCCGGCTGCCCTCACTCACGTCCCGCCGATACTCGACTTGCGCCGCTCGACCAAGCTCGACAAGCTCGAGAAGAGACAGCTCGCGAGACCTTTCGCGCCTCGCTCCTCGAGGTACTCGACGAAGCGCGGGCGGAACTCGTTGAACGAGATGTGGAAGGCGGCGGGGTCCTGCACGGCGAGAGGTGTCAGTCATGACGGCGCCGGGCGACAGAAAGAAAGAGAGAGAGGAGGAGGAGGACGCACCTTGGCGAGCTGCTTGAGTGCAGTAGTCGTGACCGGCCCGACGAGGCTCTCGGCCGACTTGCCGTCCTGGGTAGCGAGAACCTGCGCACGAGCGTAGAGTTAGTGCGCTCGAGCCTGTACGAATGGAAGGAGAGGAAGTCGAGCGCACCGAGAGGCAGTCCTGGGCGAGAAGAGCGAGCGCGCTGTGCGCCGTGAGGCCCATGCTGGACGCGACCTGCTGCCCTCGCTCCTCGCTCCTCGAGCGCAATTTGTCGAGGACGTCCCTGCGCGTGTTCGAGTCAGTTGACGGCCTCGTAAAGACGACGAGAGCGGGCAACAGGACGCACGAAGAGAGGCCCATAGATGCGTCGGTGGCGAGGAAGCGGCGCATCCAAAGAGCACCGACGAGCGTGACGAGCCGAGCGTTGAGCGACTCGATGGCGCTCGACTGCGGGCCGCGTGGGTCGTCTTGCCAACGCTTGACGATGGCGCTCTCGGCGCCGACGAGGGCGTCGCGCAGCCTGTAGCGGGAAGAGAGTCAGGGCGTCGCCGAGGGCAAGAAGGCGAAGGAGGATGGCCGGGCGCACCTCGCGATAATGCCGCAGATCCTCGAGACGCTCATGAGCTCGTTCGAGAGGAGGCACAGGTAGGTGAAGATGGGCGAGGGAAGGACGATGACGGGCAGGTCGAGTTCGAGAGGGAGGAGGAGCGTCGACTCGTAGAAGCCGAGGGCGGCGGAGCGGAGGACGAGCGAGGTAGGGTGGCGCTGCAGGAGCATGCGAGTGAGTTCTCTGACGGAAAGGGCAGGAGAGAAGAGAAGCGGAACGCACCGCTGTGGCAGAGAGGATGACCTCGTCGGTGAACTCGAGAAAGCTCTCCAAGCTCGCGAGGTACTGGCCGTCGGCGTCGAGACGGCCGAACGCCGTCGTGCTGCGTCGAGGATCGTCAGGTTTGACTGCAGGACGTGGCGAGAGAGAGGAAGAGGACGCACACGGTAGCTTGAAGATGCCAGTTGTCGCGGACGGCGAGGTTGCGGACGAGGGCGCTCAGGCAGTCGACCAAGGCGGCGACCCAGTCGACCGAGGCGGTCCCAGCGAGTTTGCGCAGCTTGCCGAGGACGGACTGCTCAAGATCTGCAGGCGGGAGAAGCGCGTGAGTAGCTTCCCTTGAGTCGAAAGAGGATCGAGACAAGGACGAACCTGCCCACGCTCGAGGCTTGAGGAGCGCGACGAGCTGGAAGATGACGTCTCGATGCCGCTCGCCGTCCCAGTTGGCGAGGAAAGTATTGAGGAAAGGCTCGAGCGCCTCGACGACTTCCTGCAGGCGGCGACGGGCTCGAGTCAGTGCCGGCGCCGGAACCAGAGAGCGAGACGGCGAGACACACTCCGCCGAGCTCGCAGATGTCCCGCACACGGGAGAGAAGGTCCTCGACACGCGCATGGCCCGCCTTGGTCGGCTCGAGGTCGTACAGCTCGTGCTCGAGTCGCGAGATGATCCAGTGCGACAGTTGCGAGAGGTGCTCGGCTGCGACGGGGGATTGTGTCAGGCACGGGCCGCACGCACAGTCGCCGAGAGAAGGGAGGGAGAGAGACGCACAATCGTGATCGTAGCCGCTGCGCGGAAGGAAGGCCCATGAACGGACCCAGTCCGCCTCGGTCGGCGGCCGGCTCCTGCGTGTCGGGCCAGCGCCGGCCGAGAGGACACTCGCGGCGTGGGTGGGCAAGACGACCTTGTCGAGGTGCTCGGCGAGTTTGGCGAGGGAGGAAAGGTCGGCGAGGTGCGGAGAAGCGGTAGACGACTGTGGCGCACAGAGGGCGTCAGGCCGGCTGCTTGAGGACAAAGGCCGACTATGGCGCTGACGGACCGTCAAAATGGCCGAGTCGGGGAGAGGAACCTGGTGCGAGTGCTTGCGGCGCTTGACCTGGAAGGCTCGCGAGGTCAGTGCGCGCTCCTCAAAGGGCAGAACGGTTCGGCGGACGGACCCGATGACCCTCCTCGAGCTCGCCGTCGACACCGCTGCCATCCAGCACCTCGGACACGCGCATCTTCCACGCCTCGAGGCTGCTTGGCAACCCATCTGGAGCGGCGGCGGCATGCTTGCGGGTCTGGCGAACGTGGCCGACCTCGGACGAGCGGTACAGGTCGAGCAGGCGGGCGAGTGAGGTGGAAGGTGGCGGGTCGTCCAGGAGGAGGGATCGTCTGCGCTTGGAGCGTGTGCCCGGTTAGAGGCAGATCGAGTAGGTGGGTGACGGGAAGAGAGAGGTCGACGCACACTCGGGCGACCCGGTGTGGCTGGACGTGGTGCTTGCGCGTGATGAGGCACAGGAGGCCCGCCGTCGGCTCACTGTGTGGACAAATCGATCAGCGAGGGCCATCTCAGACGGGAAAAGAGAGCGCAGACGTGGGCGCACCGGAGGATGCGGTAGCGAAGGCCCTGCTCGACGGCGCCATACAGCCGGTCGAGCGCCTCGAGTCCTTCTCGCCCGACTGCGCCGAGCTCAAGAAGCACAGCGAGCTGCTCGAGTGCACGACGTTGAACCGCGTATGCGACTTGGCCGGCTCGTGGAGGAAGCGAGGCGGTCGACTGGCCGAGGACGGATGTGGTGAGGAGGACCGGGTCGAGGGGCAGGGCGGTGTGCGGGATGAGCTGAGGAAGTATACGGAGGCTCTGGTCGGTGTCTGCAGGTGCACGGCGCAGTGCCGAGGCGAGGAAACCCTCGTCAGCTCGGGCGGTTGGATGAGGTGGGGGAGGAGGGGACGAGAGGAGAGGGGACGCACCGAGCAGTCCACCGAGTGCGAGCTCGTAGCCCTTGCACAGGCTCTCGTCGTCCATGCCGTGCTCGCCCGCCAGCTGCTTGACCTGCTCGATGACCGTGTCGACCTCGTCCTTGGTCGCCTTGCTCGACGCTGCGCGCGGCTTGCCATGCTCAGTCGGGCCACCAGGCACAGAGAGAAGGAGAACAGGCACGCACAGGACTGCAGCGAAGCCAGCAAGGCCGCCATGCCGAGGTTGTGTCGCATGCGAGCGAGCGCGAGCAAGTGCCAGTGGCCGCGCAGAGCCGCTCTCCTCACAACCGTGACCGCGAGCCACGCGAACAGAGGCCCATCAAGACGAGAGCTAAGTTGCAACGACAAGGGGAACAGAGGGGAGGCGAAGTGCGACGCGAGCGCGAGGAAGGGGGACGAACAACACGACGAGGACGAGGACGCGAGGAGGAAGAGCTACAACACACAAAGGCGAACGCCGCGCACAGAACCGAGACCACCACCTCGTGCACCTCTAGCGCCTCCTCGAGGCCGACGTCGTCGGCTTGTACTTGTCCTCGAGCTCGCCCGTCTGCGCGTCCGGGTCGAGCGAGTTGCGCAGCCCTAGGAGCGCCTTGCTGACGGCGCCCGACGCGCCGATCATTGGCTTGAGGACGGCGACGGGCACGGCACGTACAACCGAGCGAACGGGGCCCTGCTTGGAAGCGAGGAGTCAGCGGCGAGATCGGCGAAGAGAGATCGAAAGAGAGAGAGGGGACGCACCTCGGTCCCGGACCGCTCGTAAACCTCCATTGGCACGGCGAGGATCGTCTGGGCCGCCTCCTTGAAGTTCTCTCCGAGACTCTTGTACGCGCTCTGCATCCCTTGACGCAGATCGGCCGGCTGCGACGCGTACCGGCTGCGCACCTCGCGCCGCTCCTCGTCCGACAGGCCCTCCTCGCCGACGACGAGCGCTTCGCCGTCGCCGTGTGCCGCACCCGCCGATGCCGATGCCGACGACGAGGAAGACGAAGCCGCGACCGTCTCGAGCGCGAGCGGCGCGGCGAACCTCGCGCCGAGGACGTGCTCGGCCTGCTCGAGGATGACCTGCGTGCCCGTCGCGAGCTTGGCGCCGACGTTGATGGCCTCGAGCGTCGTCTGGCGCGCGAACGCGCTCGCGCCCTTGTGGAGGCCGCGCACGACGCGCCCGTCCTTGCGGTACTGCTCGATCGGGAGCAGGACGAGGTTGGCCATGCCCGCGCCGACATTGACGACCGAGCGCACGGGCGCGATGCCGCTGATGACGTCGGCGAGCTGGTGCGCCTTGACGTCCGGCGTCCAGATGTCCTGCACGAGCGACGACAGCGTCGTCGTACCCGAGATCTGCGCGCGGACAAGAGAGAGAGCGTGAGTTTCGTTCTCGCACCAACAGGGAGGAGGACGAGGGGACGCACGCCGTTGACGACGAGGTGCCTAAGCGTCATCTCGGACCCGTCAAAGTGGAAGAAGTTCATGAGCTCGGCCGTCTTGCCGCTGCGGAGCGCGTTGTAGTCGACCCGCTTGGGCTTGTAGTCGAGCTTGAGCTTGACAGGCAGGACCTCGACGCGCTCTGCGAGACAGGCGTGCTCAGGTCAGGAGGCTGCACAGAGACGACGAGGCGAGAGCAAGAGGCGGACGCACGGTAGAAGGGCTCTTGCGAGGGCGAGCTCGAGGGAGCGCTCGCTGGCGCCTTGCCCGCCGACGACAGCTCGAACGCGCCAAACGCCTTGAGGAAGTCGAGCGCGTCCTGGTCGACGTACAGGCGAAGCGGCGAGATCTTGATCTGCAAGGCGAGAGCTGGTCAGGTCGGCGAGTCGAGGAGTGGGTAGAAGAGCGAGAGGGGCGCACCTTCATGAGGATCTCCTCCTGGGCGTCAGCGACCCGGCCGATGGGCCGCACCGTGCTCATCTCGACCCTCGCCATCGGCGCACCGGTCGGGCGCACGTTGCCGCCGTCGTTGGGCCGCAGCTCGGTGAGAAACTTGCGCCACGTCGACGTCTTGATGTTGTCGATGATCTCGAACTCGACCACGTCGGCCTGGATCTTGGTCGCGAGCTGCTCGGTCGCACCCGCCGATATGGATGCGGCAAGAGAGGCGGGCGAGGACGGGTAGGCGTCGAAGCTCGCGCCGAGACCGCGCAGGTTGACCTCGATCGCGAACGCCTTGGACCGCGTGAGGCGCTTGCGCCCCTTGCCGACGACAGCGGGAGGTGCGACGCGACGCGACGAGGAGCCACCGGCGGGCAAGGTCTGCCAGCTGCTCGCCGCCGTGCTGACGACGTCCGAGCGCGAGTCGGCGTTGAGCTCCTCGTCGATGGCGGCGAGCAGCTCCTTGGGCGGCAGCTCGCTCGCTCCGGGCGGCAGGCCGAGCTGAACCGAGCCGAACATGAGGACCGAGGCGTCCTCGGCCGACGCGTCGGGCGCTTGGCCCGTCGAGAGGAGCTGGCGGATCTTCTCGAGCCGGCGGCGGACGGCTCTGGCCTCCTCCTCGATCGCCTTGCGGGTCGACGCCCAGTCGTAGCCCTCGTGCAGGTGGATCGTGATGTCGGCGTCGGTGAAGCGACAGCGGATCTTGCTGGCGGGAGCTCTGCAAAGGGCGGCAACGAGTCAGGGCGGGCGAGGACGACAAAGGCGGCGAGAAGAGGACGCACGAATAGTCGGCGTCGTCGATCCTCGACTCGGCGAGCCAGTCGTCGATGATGTGCAGGCCACGAGGCGCGAACATGCGGATCGTCTCGCCGTCGACCTCGCTCAGGAGCTCGCCCTGGTTCTTGGCCGACGAGCCGAGCGAGTTGCGCCTCGGGCTCGGACGGATGCTCGTCTGGTTGAGGGCGTCGGCGAGGTAGTCGAGGTTGGCGGGAACGTCGTCGTCGAGAATCTCGGGCAGATCGTGCACCGAGGGCGCATGCTCGAACGCGGCGGGGTCGAGGCTGGCGAGGAGGTCGCGCGAGCGTGCGCGCACCGGGACACGGCGAGTCGAGGTCGATGAAGATGGCCTGGAAGGGTGTAGGAAGCGTTAGTGAAGGACGAGAAGGCGGCAGAGGGAGGACACGAGGGACGCACTGCTTGGGCTGAAACGCGGGCGCGCTCGACAGGTCGGCCACGAACGCCTGCAGGCTCGACATCGTGTCGGCGCACAGGGACAGCTCGATCTTGGCGCCGTCGACGAGGAGCTGATCGAGAGACGGAGAGTGAGTCCAAGGCGTCGAGGAGAGGGTCCAGGGGAAGAGGGACGCACCTCGAGGTCGGGCAGGATGAGCCCGTTGCCTTGACGAGCCGTGATGGACGCGCTCTGGATATCGAGCATCTGCGCGAAGCCCATGCTCTGTGTTCGAGAAGAGAGTCAGTCCGGCGCCGAGAGTGAGGCGAGGCGAGAAGAGGCACGAGGACGGACCTTCCAGTGCGCCCACGCCGACTCGCGCGCGACCTTGCCGTCCTCCTTGACGACGTCCGCCTCGCTGTCGACCATGCCGAACTTGACGCCTGCGACCTCGACGGCGAGCGTAGTGCGCGGCAAGTCGGGCATGAGGTCGGTGCGCAGCCGGGCGTCGGCGATGACGAGGACGACGTGCGACGGCCGAGACAGGGCCGAGACGTGCAGGGAGGCGGACGATAGGCGGACACGTAGTCGGGTGAGCTCGTTCGGGACGACGTGCTCGAAGGCCTGTAGACGGACGAGCAAGGGAGTCAGTGAGGGGAGGGGACGAGGAGCGCGGGAAGTTAGGTCAGGGGACGCACGCCTGCAGGCGACTTGGCGAACACGCCGAGCTCCTCCAGCCACGCGATGTCGGCCGTCGCAAAGTAGGTAAAGTTGCTGAGGGCGAGCTGGATCTTACTCTCCTTGAGGCTCGACTCCTTCTCGCCCGAGCTGGAGAAGACGAGGTCGACGAGCGGCGAGGACGGCGCGGTCTGCGATACAGCAAGAAGTCAGTCGTGCTCCTCGTGCTCGAGAAAGGAGGACACAGAGGAGGACGCACAAGGTTTCTCGGCATGGTCCTGGCGAGCACGACGACTGGCGGCACGTCGCCGCTCTGCTTCGTGACGTCCTCGATGCGGACGTCCATGATGCTGACCGACGCGCGCAGGTTGTCCTTGCCCGTCGTGAGCACGTCGACTCGAGCGCCGAGGTCGCTCGCGAGGAGGCGGACGTGTCGCTTCGAGGCGGCGAGGGTCAGATCGAGCGGGTCGAGGTGCAGGTCGACGACGACTGTGTGGCCAAGCGGTATCAGTTTGCGCTCCTAGACGACGGGAGAAGAGAGGGGACGCACCGTCCGTGACGAGAGCCCTGAGGCTAGTGCCCTTCCCTCCCTGTCCCGCCCGCTCCTCGCCTCCTCCTCGCACCGTCGCCACGCTCGCCGCACTCTCCGTCTCACTCGCTCGACCCGCTCCCGCCCCAAAGTACCTCGACCCGATGAGCCGGCCGCTCCCTCGCCTCTCATCGTCGTCGTCCTCCTCGCTGTCCTCCTCCGCCGCGCGCCGCAGCTCCTCAACGAACTGGCCCGCGTCGTCGGCGACGAGCTGCAGGCCGTCCCACGTCGGCTTGTCGAGCTCGACGTGCAGGAGCGGGACGGCGAGCTCGACCATGGGCGCGCCATTGGCGCTGCTCGCGAGCGTGACCGTCGGCGGAACCGCGTCAGGCTCGTCGGCGAGCGGCGCGATGCGGAGGAACTCGCCCGCCGACGTCGTGCCCGGCGACGCGGACGCAAAGTAGCCGGCGAGCCCCCCTGCGCGGACGCGCGTCGCGTCGCCGCCGAGCGATGCGGTCGCGTCGAGGAGGTCGAGGACGATGCGGCCGCCGCGCAGGGCGAGCGAGTCGCCGGTCGAGAGGCGATGGCGGCGAGGGGCAGGGATGCGGATGTCGAGGCGCAGGAGGGGGACGTAGAGGGTGATGGAAGAAGAGGCGGCCGACGGGTCGTCGAGGCGGCCGTGCTGCCGCTGCGGCTCGGTCGAGGACGGCGCCGGTGCCGAGGACGGGAGCGCGTCGACGACGGCGTCGAGGAGCGGCCCGAGCCTGCTCAGCGCGCCGGCGTCGGCAAAGGCGTGGACAGGCGCGAGCCGGACCTCAGTCGGCTCGCCTCGCGCGCTCAGGCGCACTCGCACCGCCGGCTCAGGCTCGCGCGCCTCGTCCTCGCTCGCGCTCGCGCCCGCAGTCACGCTCGGCTGCGGCGCTGTGTACACGCGGCGCTTGCGCGCCGGCAGGACGCGCCAGTCCTTGCCGTAGAGCGCCTGCTCGGGCCGGAGCCAGTCGACGCTCTCGACCGCCGCGTGCGCCGAGAGCGTGCGCGGCAGGCCCACGTCGTCGACGAGGAGCGGGACCGTGCGCCACGTGCCCTGGTGCGCGTGCGCCTCGAGGAGCGACACGTGCCGCAGGATGATCTCGGGCGAGGCGGAAGGGGACGATGGGGCCGAGCGGAAGGCGAGGGCGTCGAGGCGTAGGCGGACGTGCGGGGCCTTGATGGGGGAGGATGGGGAGGAGAGCGGATCGGGTCCCGCGGCCCAGATCGCGCGCATGGCGGTGTCGGGCGAGCTGTCGAGTGGAGGAAGGAGGAGGACGAGGTTGACGGCGCGCAGAGCGAGGTCGACGTGCAGGCCCGCCCCGGCCGGCTTGGGTGCCGGCACTTGTACGCTCGAAGGCGGGCTGGAGCTCGGCGGCGAGAGCTGCGCGACGAGGGAGCCGAGGGCGGGTAGGTGCGCTGGTTGCAGGGCGACGGTCCAGGGCTGCGACAGGTCGGCATGGAGCGTCGTCGTCGGGCGTCGTCGTGGCGGCTTGTCGGACGACGAGGTGCTGGACGGGACTGGCGGGAGGGCGGTGGTGAGGAAGAAGGCGAGACGAGGCTCCGGCGACGATGAGGAGGATGGTGGCGGCCCGAGCGAGACGACGAGGTGCCAGTCGTCGCCGGTGCGCGTGCTCGTCGGCTCGGCCGGCAGAGGCGTCTCGTCTCGACGACTTGGGCTCGACCGGGGCGTCTCGAAGACGTCGGGCGTGCCGCCGTCGGGGTTCTGGAACGGGTCGTCCGCCTCGTCCTCGTCCTCGCCCTCCTCGACCGTGCTGAACCCGCCCGCCGCCGAGTGAAACATGTCGCGCGCCGACGAGAACGACGCCGACGAGTGGATCGACGTGCGCAGGTCGGCGATCGACTGCGACATGGCGAGCAAGTCGTTCTCGTCGGCGCTGTCGTCCGACTCGTCCTCCGAGCTGCCCGACGCGTAGCCCGCCTGCTCGGGCTCGTCCTGCGCGACGGGACGCGGTGTGCCTGGCGGGGCGGGCGCCGAGCGCAGGTAGACCCTGGGCGGCGTCACCTCGAGGCTGCGCGTCCCGGCGATCTCGCCGGCGTCGCCGCGGCACAGCACCTCGTCGATGCGCGCCTCGGCCTCGTGCTCGCCGCCACCGCCGCCGTCGTCGCCCGCCTCGACGGCCTGCGCGTCCCACACGAGGCGGACCCGGACCCGGCTGACGCGCACCTCGAGGCGCGCGAGGGCCCGCTCGACCCACCGCGCCATGACGGTCGTCTCGACCATCTCGGCCTCGTCGTCGCCCGCTCCGGCTGGAACGTCTCGACGTGCGCCGCCGAACGCGCCGGGGAGGTCGAACGAGGCGGACGAGGCAGAGGGCGAGAGGTGGAGCGACGCTCGCAGCTCGGCGTCCTCGTCTGGACGCAACTCGTGCGAGACGAACGAGTGGGCGATCGACATCGAGAGGGCGGCCTCGTCGTCGAATGTCGAGTTGTCGTCTTTGTCGGACGGGCGAGGAGCTGGGTCGGTTGGCGACGGATGCGGCGAGTCGGGAGGAGGTGCGGCGTCCACGCGGAAGACGAGCTCGACGTCGTCGACGGCGAGGTCGAGCTTGGTGAGGGGCCAGGCTACGTTTGCCGTGATGCACCCTATCGTGCCGGCTTGGAGCTGGAGAGGGAAGGGTGGTGGCGGGTCGGGGTCGTCGGACGCGGTGGGGGAGAGGAGCGAGTTGATGGCCTGCGCGCGCGAGAGAGAGTCAGCGCCGCCTGTGAGGGTACGAGTAGGTTGTCTTGGTGGTACTGCGCTCACCTGCTCGTCGACCTGGACGCCGTGGAGGACGAAGCGGCCTGCGCGGACGTCGGCCTGGACACGGTCATCGTCGAGGCCGCCCTTGAGGAAGCGGCCGAGGGTGCGGCGCAGGAGGAAGGCGACGAGTCGCTGCTGGAGGTTGGCCGGCAAGGGCACGCTCGGGATCCCTGGCAGGACCGACGACGCGAGCGAGAGCGGGGTGCTGATGAGGGACGCGAGCGAGAACGGCATTGGGGCGGTTCAGCGCTGGTCGGGGCGCATCTGGCAGTGTGCAAGAGTCGACTGCGGGTGCCGGTGCCCTCTCTGAGCGAGTGAGGGCGTGAGGTGGGGAGCCATCTCCTCCTCTCCCTCGACTCGCCCCTCTGCCTCAGCTACGACCAGCCCGCCTCGTCGAGAGCCTCCTGGCTGTACTGCAACTCGCTACAGATACGACCCTCGACAACTTGCACGCACTCCAAGAACCGCCCACGCGACACTCGCTCTCTGCTCCTCTCCCGCTCCTCGTCGCTCGTCCACCGCCTCAGCCTCGCGCGTTCGTCAAGACCGACTGAGCGATGGCACCTCGAGCATCCACGTACGTCCTTCGTCCTCTTGCACTTCAAAGAATGCGCTCTGACCTGAACCCGTCTCGCAGCCGCGCGTCCACCTCGGCCGCCGGCTCAAAAGCCCCTGTCGCGCCGCCAACGCCGCCCGCTCCGCCCACAGCGGGCCAGTACGACGTCGTGCTCAACGTCCAGGATGGCGACAAGTGCCTCGCCGTCTGGCTCAACAACGACGAGGCCGTCCGGCTTTCGAGCGAGCCCGGCACCAACACCGTCAAGCGCCAGCGCCGCGACCCTGTTCCGCCCGTCCCGCACGCTCGACATGTCGAGCTCACGACCGAGGGCCCCAAGACCGTCTTCAGCATGTCGACGACGTACGGCTGCCCCGGCGCAAGCTCGACGGCGACGAGGACGTCGAGGTCGACGAGCGTGCCAGGTGTTCGTCGCCGCCGGCCAAGAAGCGCAAGACGCCCATGATGCCCTCGCCAGTTCAACGCCGGATGGCCGAGCAACAGCCTGACTTGGTGTCGTTGGGGTTTCCTGTCTACGTGCAGACGGTGGAAGGGGGACCCACGGTGCGCACCCGCTCAACTTTCTTCTCGGTCGACACCGTACTGAAGCGTCGCGCTTTGCGCAGTACGAGGCCAGGGTACAGTCGAGCGACACGGTCGATCACATCAAGGAGATGCTCGTGTACGCGGTCAACAGGTCGGCTGATCAACAGCGCCTCATCTTCGACGGCAAGCAGCTCGAGGATGGAAGGACGCTCTCGGACTACAACATTCAGCCATACGCGACGCTGCAGCTCGTCTTTCGCGCGGTTGGCGGCAAGCCGGTCATCTACCTGTTCCCGCCGGCGTCGATCCCTCGCGCCGTCGTCTCGCTCGCCCTGTCGCCCGAGTGGACCTTCTCGGCGCTGTACCCGGTCATCGACATCAACAAGGACCTCGTCGTCGTCGAGGGCAACAAGGGCGCCGAGCAGGTCAAGCAGCGCGTCGAGTGGACCGTCGCCGCCGAGCCCGACGGGTCGCTCGTCGAGCTCTCGTCGGGCCTCGAGCTGTCGTACCTGTTCTGGGAGGCGACGTCGACCGGCCTCGTCACGTCGTCGTCGTCGGCGACGCACTCGTCGCGGCAGGTCAACCTCGAGCCGTCGTTCCACCCGTCGTCGCCGTCGCTCGACCTCTCGAACGGCGTCGTCCTCGCCTTTTCGCCCTTCCTCGCCCACCTCGACGCCGCCCTGTCGTCCCTCACGCTCCACACGTCGGCGCGCAACGACTTTATCACGTTCTGGCTCCCGCATTTCACCCGCATCCGCGACGCCGGCAACGACATCCTGTTCCGCTTCGTCCCGCAGGCCGAGTACGCTCGCGCCGCCGAGCTCGAGGTCGAGCCCAAGCCCGACGTCGTGACACGCGTGTTCCTGCTGTTCAAGGGCGTCGAGGCGGGCACCACGGCGTCGTCGTCGAGCAGCGCCGCCGAGGTCGACTGGGTGCGCGTCGGGGCGTCGACGAGGTCAAGGCGCGCGACGAGTCGCTCTTCCGCGTGCTCGAGTGGGGCGGCATGGAGTGCGTGTGAGCGTGGGAGAGACGAGCGAGGGCGGGAGTGCTTGAGGAGGGAGCGGGAGGAGGAGGAGGAGGAGGAGCGGGAAGGTCCGTGCGCTTGAGAGCTTTGAAACGCCGCTTTGCCTCACTCTAGTTCTTCCGAGAGCAGCCTTTCCTTGTACTCTCGGGCGATTCGTGCACATGCGATAGATAGCCGAGACTCGCGTTCCACAAGAGCTGCTACGCTCCTCTCTCGCTCCACCTCGCGATCGCGCCGGACAACTGCTTCTCCTCGCCCAACTCGCTCAGACCTGGCGCATCGCCTGCGGCTGGTAGCCCACCTCGTACTGCTCCTTGAGCTGGCTGCTCGGGACGTAGCCGTGCGCGCCGGCGCTGTACTTGCTGCGCGACGACGACTTGGTCGACGAGCGGCGGAGCGGGGCAGCTGCTGCGGCGGCGGCGGCGGCGGCGGCGGCGGCGGCGGCCGAGGTCGAGGCGGCAGGAGCTTGGCCGCCGGAGTAGAGGTCCTGGCCTGGGCGAATCTCGCCGCTGCCCGAGTAGATCTGGCCTGTGAGAGGGGGTCGAGAGTGAGCTCGAGAACGAGGAAGGCGAGCGAGACGAGGACGCACCCGTCGGCATCATCTCGCCCTGGTCGTCTGCGAGAGAGAGAGAGAGATTCAGAAGGACCGAGATGTAGAAAGAGAGAGGCAGACAGACGCACTGATGGGGCAGTAGGCGCCGCCGGCGTCGGGACCCGGCGTGCCCTTGGACCCGCTCCGAGCCGAGGCGGCCTTGCGCCAGAGCCAGCCGACGAGCACGAGGAGGAACTGTGAGAGGGAAAGGTGAGTCGAGAACACGACTCGACGAGGGAGAGGGAGAAGGTGACGCACAAGCGCGACAACGGCGCCGCCGATGCTGCAGGGTCAAGCTCGTCAATTCGGGTCAAGGGCAGAAGAGAGAGCCGGACGCACTAGATTCCGACGTGTGCACCAGTTCCGAGCGCGTCCCACTTCTGCTGGATCGTCGGCGCTTCGCCGGTAGCGCTCGCGGTCGAGGTCGAGTCGGCCGTCGTGAGCGTCGCCGTCGCCGTCGCGGTGGCCGACGCAGAGACGGCGGAGGAGGCGACCGAGGCGAGCGCCTGCAGCGCGTTGAGCACTGCGGGATCGCAAGAGAACGAGTCAGAGTGTGTGCCTCGAGAGGAGAGGGAAAGAGGGGCCGCACTGCTGAGCCCGGTGGCCTGGTCGTTCTCAATGGTCGTCGCCAGGTTGCCGCCGACGACCGAGAGAGCGCCGTGCTCGTCGAGACCGTACGAGTAGCTGCCGACGAGTGGCTCCTCGGCCCGCTTGACCTTCTCAAGTTGAACGTGTCGACGAAACTTGCTCGACGACGGCGACCACCAAGGCGTAGCGACAGGTGAAGCAGCTGACGGCACGGCGGCAGCGGCGCCCGCATCGACAGCTGGCGGCGTCCACCAGAGCGAGGCCGCCTCGGCGGCGGCCGAGGAGGAGGCTGAGGAAGAGGACGAGGGAACCGGAGCCGAGGCTGCCGCCGACGCCGATGTGTCGAGGCCGGCTGACGAGTTGTACGAGCCAGACGAGGTGGCGTTCAGGACGAGAGCGGGCAGGAGCGACGGGTCGTAGCACGCGACATGGACGCCCGAGACTGCGAGGTCCGAGCGGGAACGAGGTCAGGGCGGACTCGGGCGACGACGCGAAAAGGGGAGGGTGCGACGCACTGTACGAGGCATAGTAGCCCTTCTCGGTGTAGTCGGTCGCGTTCCAGTCCACGGCGCCGCCAGCAAAGTCAACGAGTCCTTCAGGTTGCTCGTCGCGACCGGGTGCCCAGATCCTGCAGCGGGAGGGCTTGTGAGCGACCTCTTGGTGACAAGGACAGGACGTAGATCTCGAGACGCACGAGAACTGGATGCGAGACGGGGTTTGCGGATACGAGAACGAGGTCGGGTCGAGCAGGTCGGCGGTCGAGTTTTTCGAGACGTTGCGGAGCGCGACGCCGTCGACGAGCCTGTGTGTGGAAGGAGAATCAGTGCCCCGTACCCTGTCTGTAAAGAATGAGAGTGAGACGCACCAGGTGATGGACTCGGGCGTCCACGCGAGCGTGCTGCGGCAGGACAGGCGCAAGGCGGTCAGGACGACGACGAGCTCGAGGACGAACGGCGACACGCACTAGTTGTGGAAGTCGGCGGCACGATCAGAGACGTTGAGCGCTTGACCCGCTGAATCTGCGCCGGCGGGACGAGGGCTTGATCAGGTTTGGGCGACTTGAAAAGGAGGGGTCCGAGCGGCGCACAGTCGTCGACGTCGCCCTCGAAGAAGTAGGCTGACTGCGCGATCTCGGTCGAGTTTGTCGTGAACCTGCGCATTGTGGACGAGTCAGTGGCAGGACCGAGGTCGTGGCGAAATCGAGGCGACGCACTCAAAGTCGATCTCGTCGCCCGAGCCGCTCACGAGCGCGAACGACGTGAGGATGCCGGCGCCTGCGACCGACTTGATCTGCGCCGTCACGTTGCCGTACAGGAGCGACCGGGTCGAGGTGATGACGGTGCCCTTGCCCTGCTCGGTGAGGCTCAGGGTGAACGAGGTCGTGCCCGTCTCCGAGTCGACCGTGACGGCGCCGAGGTCCGGGTTGCCGACTGCGCGACGAGGAACAGGTGCTGTCAGACACAGAGGAGGAAGAGAGAGAGAGAGAGAGAGAGAGTGGGACGCACGCTTGTCGACGAGCCAGTCGTACGCGATCGGGTCGCCGTTCCAGGTCGACGAGTTGGCGACAACGCGGTTGACCTCCTTGAGCTGGTACTGCGACGCGTCAAAGACGTTGTCAGGCCAGTACGAGAGAGAGAATAAGAGGCAGAGAGAGAGGACGCACCTCGGCGTCGATGCATGCTGGAACAGGCGCACAGGCTTGAGGCTGGAAGCTCGCGAGCGGGTCGCACCCGGCGAGGCAGTTGCGCCCGGTGCCGCAGAAGCCCTCCTCGGAGCAGCATGGCGCGCTCTCGGGGCACTGCGACGACTTGTCGCAGCGCTCGGCGCGAGAAAAGCCAGTGATGGCGGTCGACGTCTCGGCGGCGGCGGCGCCCCAAAGGACGGCAGTCGCGGTCGACGACGGCGTGACGGGGATGTCGGAACCATGAACGGTCGATGTGGCTCCCTCGAGGAACGGCTTGAGCCAGTTGCTCGGCATGATCGGGCTCGGGAACGGGCTGGCCGTGAGCGGGTCGTCGGTCGTCGTCGAGTTGGCGGTCGAGTTCGAGTCGGTGCCGTTGACGAGCGCGCCGACGCCCCACGGGATCGACTCGTCGTCAGGCTGCTCGTTGTGGTGGGCGGGAACCTGAGGAGCGTCGTGGCAAGAGAGGGTCAGTCAGGTACGCCGAGGAAAAGGAAGGCGACAACTGGGACGCACGACGGTCCCGTTCGGTGCCGCGAGAGCAAAGCGGTTGGTCCACACCGGGTCCTTGTCGTCCTGGGTCGCCTCGATGAAGTAGATGGGCGCGGGCGGGTCGACCCACGGGCACGTGAAGTTGAGCTCGGCGGTGCCGTCCTCGTTCCCGACGGTGCCGTCCAAGCCCGAGGCGATGCGCATGACCTCGACCTGTTTTCCAGTCTCGGGATGTCAGTTCGGAATCGAGGAACAAGAGGCCGGGGCAGGAGAAAGAAAAAGAGAGGAGGCGCACCATCTCGAAGTTGCTGCCCGACATCAGGTCGACCGCCATGCTCGTCCAGGTGCCCGTCGTGTCGACCTTGTACCGGAAGCTGCACTCGTCGCCGGCGCGAAACACGAGGCCCTTGCCGCCAGGCCAGGTCGGCTGAACTGCCGCCCGAGCGAAAAGATGAGGCGCGAGCGCGAGGAGCGCGACGATGTAGTGGAGCGCCATCGTCGGTGGGCGCAAAGCAGTGGGAGTCGAGCGAGTCGACAGCCGTGTCGGGAGCTCGAGAGCCTGAGAAGCGAAGAGCGAGGAGCGACGCAGGCCGGCGCCGGCGAGGAGGCGCCGGCGCCGCGGACTCGCCGACGGACGCTCGAGCCACCTCTCCTGTCCGTCGCCCCCGCCTTGTCCGTCCGCCCGTGCTCGCCGACGATCGGTCGAGGGGAGGAGGGAGAGGAGGGAGGGGGAACAGAGACTTTGGATTCTCAAGACGAGGACGGGGAGTGGGTACAAAGAGAGAGAGGGACGGACGAGGGAAAACTAGCCGAATC
>NW_017264940.1:463444-554286 GCF_001329695.1 Rhodotorula graminis WP1
GGAGAGAGGAGGAGAGGTGGGACGCACGTCGTACTTCTCGAGCGCCTCGAGGGCCTCCTCTTTCGAGAACCCCATCATGCGGATCGTGCGCACCTCCTCCGTGTCGCCGGCGAACTCGTCAACGGCGGGCGAAGGCGCATTTGCGGCGGGAGCGGCAGTGGCTAGAGGAGGAGGAGGTCCGGGCGGGGGAGCGTACGACGGGACCGAGTCGGCGCTCGTCGGGGCGGCGGCAGCGGCGGTCCTGGACACGCCGACGGGGGCGCCGAGTTGAGGCGGACCGGCATCCATCGACGTCGTCGAGCCCGGGATCGGCGTTGGCGCGGCAAAAGTGTCGTCGAACGTCGCAAACGCGTCGTCGTCGTCGTCGGCGTCCAGGTTGCGCCCCTGCTGGGCCGGCGCCGGCGCCGGCGCCGCGCTCGTCGAGTCAAAGTCGGCAAACGCCGCGTCGTCAAAGTCGGACGTGGCGCCGACGGCCGCGTTGACCTGCGCCGAGTTGCTCGCCGTGCGCGCCGCGTTCTCGCCGCCGCCAAAGTCGTCAAACTCGCTGTCGAACGAGTCGTACAGCGGCTGGGCGGCGGGAGGAGCGGCAGTCGTGGGCTCAGACGACGAGGCCGGGAAGGGCGACGCCGCCGACGAGGTGCTCAGGGCGGCGAACGACGTGTTGAAGTCGTCCTCGGCCGACGCGGCAGGCGCCTCGGCGGCGGCAGACGTAGTCGAGGTGGACGAGGGGACGAGGAACGCGGCGGCAAAGCCGTTGTCGACGGCGGCGGCAGGCGGAAAGGCCGGCACCTCGGGCGGGGTCGGCGCGACTGTGCTGGCCGAGCGCTGCGGCGGCGGCGGTGCCGCACGACGCGTGCTCGAGCCGGCGCCAGGCGACGGGCTGACGGCGGGCGAGGCGGGCTCAAAGCTCGCCGGCGCCTGCGGCTCGAGCATGTGCTCGCTCTCGGCGGTACCGGTCGGCCCGACAACGTGAACGAAGCTCTCGCCCGACTCCGAGTTGGTCGTCGGCTCGTGCTCGCGACGTGCGGCGAGCTCGCGAGTCGCCGACGCGCCAAGGTCGGTCGTCGAGGTGGCACCGCCGGCCGGCGTCGCAAAGCCGCTCGCGCCGGGCGAGGAGGCGCCAGAGCCCGAACGAGGGCGAGTTGCCGCGAACGCCTGCTCGGGGCCGTCGTCCTCGTCGTCCGACGAGTCCGAGAGCGTCGACGCGCCGCCACGGTCCGACTCGACGTCGTCGGCCGCAGCCGACTCGCCAAACACGTCGCCCTCGTCTGCGGCGGCGTCCTCCTCGACAGCGCGGGCCTTGCCCTTGTCGCCGGCAGAACCCGCCGACTCGCGCTCCTCGACCTCGCGCACGGCCTCGGTGAAGCCGGCCTCGGGCTCGATCTCGCCGAGGGTGCCCTCGACCGGGGCCGGGACGTGCTCCTCCTCCTCGGTCGGGCCAGGTGCGGCGGCGGTCGACGAGACAGGCGCGCCGCTTTCGAGGGCGGCAAACTCGTCGTCGAAGCCCGACGCATCCTGCTCGTCAACGACGGTGGCGGTGACCGGCGGCGCCGAGGCGGCAAAATCGTCGCCGAACGCGTCGTCTTCACTCGTGGCGAACGCGGCCGGTGCGACAGGAGCGGCCGACGAGGCGGCAAAGTCGTCGCCGAAGCCGTCGTCGAACGAGGCCTGCGCCGGGGCGGCCGTCGACGCGCCGCTCGTGGGCACGCCAAACGGGTCGGCCTCGACGCCCTCGCGCTTCGAGTCGACCTCCTCGTTCTTGGCGTCGCCCTCGTCCGAGCCGACGCCGAACGCGTGTGCGATCCCGGCGCCGGCCGCGCCGAGCGCCGCGAGCGCACCGGTGCCGACCGCAGCCGCGGCCGCGAGCGGCAGGCTCGTCGACGCCTCGTCCTTGTCGGCCTCCTTGGCCTTGGTCGAGTCGTCGAACGAGGCCGGCGCCGCGTCGCGCGGGAGCGTCTGCTCCTCGTGAGCGGGTGCCGGGGCCGACGCCTGCGACGGCGGGGCCGGGGCCGACGCGAACGCGAACGGGTTCTTGGACACGGTCGGCGACGAGCCCGTGTGCTGGGGCGAGACGCCGCCGCTGCCCATGAGGCGGTCGAACGGGTTCATCGACCGGACGCTGCTCGCCGCCGGGCTGAGTGCGGCTGCGCCCGCCGGCGTGCCCGGGATCGGGACGGCGGCGGCGTGAGCGGCGGCGGCAGTGGGCGCCGTGCGGGCGAGAGCGGCCTCGGCGGCGGCGTCGATCGAGGTCGACGAGGGCGAGTCGAGGGCGGCGGCGAAGGACGAGGGCGGACCGGCGACGGGCACGGGTGCGGGCTCGAGGGGCGGGTTGCGGGCGTCGTCGAGCTCGCGCTCGAGAGTGCCGCGGTCGGTCTCGCCCTGGCTGAGTTGCTTGCGGGCGATGGCGGCGAGGCCCTTGCCCTGGCGCACCTCCTTCTTGGCCTTGTCGATCTCGGCGCGCAGGATGCGCTTCTCCTCCTCGACGATGCCGACGCGGCGCTTGAGGTCGCGCACCTCCTCCTTGTCGCGCAGGACCTCGCCCTCGAGCTCCGACTTCTCCATGCGCAGCGCCGACAGGTCCGACTCGGCGCGGATGAGGTCGGCCTTGGCGCGCTCCTTGAGCGCCGAGCCGTCCTTGAGCCGGGTGCGCAGCTCGTCGACACGCACGAGCTCGGCCTCGTGGGCGGCGCGCGCCGTGCTGATGCGCTCCTGGAGGGCGGCGACCTCGCGGTTGGACGCCTCGACCTGCGCCTCGAGCTCGACGCGCGTCTTGCCCGACTGACCCTGCTTCGACTCGAGCGACGACGCCTCCTGGCGGAGCGAGTCCTCCTGCGCCGAGAGCGCCGACGCCGAGGCGGCGAGGTCGGCGTCGTCGTTGTCGTCGAAGAAGGACGACGACGTCGCGGCGGCGGCGGCGGCGGCGGCCCTCGGCGCCTGCTGCTGCGGCTGGGCCGACTGGCTCGGCGCAAAGTTGCTCTCGAACCCGGAGCTCGAGCCCGCCGCGGCGCCGGCGCCAAAGCCCGACCCGGTCGGCTGCGGGAAGACGGTGCCGCGTAGCGTGTACGACGCGCTGCCGCCGGTCGCCTGCGGGCTGAGGGAACGCTGGCCCTGCCCGGTGAGCTGCGGGCTCATGGCGCGCTGCGGGTACTGCTGCTGGCCCGTGAGCTGCGGGCTCATGGCGCGCATGGGCGCGAGCGGCTGCTGGCCCGTCGCCTGCGGGCTGAGCGTGCCCGTGCGCTGGGGCTGCATGGGCTGGACGGGCGGCGCCTGGGCCGACGACGACACGCCGTCGTCCTCGTCGAGGAGGTCGAGGAGGTCCCGCTGCGGGCCGCTCGGCTGCTGCGGCTGCGGCTGTTGCTGCTGGCGCATCGACGGCGGCACGAGCTCGGTCGGGAGCGAGTCGGGCAGGGGCGTGTTGGGCGCCGAGAGGGCGCGCTTGAGGAGGTGCATGGCGACGGCGAACGTCTCGCGCGTCAGGTGCCCGGCGTTCTGCACGTCGGCGAGATCCCTGTGTGTGGACGTGTCAGTCGCTGACTTAAAGGCTCACACGCGTGTGCGCAAAAGAGGGAGGGGGACAAGCCGACGCACCAGATCTTGGCGAGCTGGTCGACGCCGAGCCCGCTCTGCCCAAAGAACCCGACCGCCTGCTCGCCCTCGATGTGGCCCTTGCGGCCCGACTGCGAGTCGAGCGAGTCGAACCACGTGTTCGAGTCGGCGAGCTCGGCGGGCGTGATGGCCCACGCCGGGCCCTGCTGCTGCTGCTGCTGCGGCTGCTGGCGCTGCTGCTGCTGCTGGACAGGGAGCGACGCCTGGCGGAGCGGGCTCTGTGGGCCTTGAGCCGGCTGCTGCTGCTGGGCCGAGGCCGAGCCGGCGCCGGGCGCGGGAAGGCCGGCGGCGGCGGCGTAGAGCTTGGGGTCGAGGACGGTCGGGAGGGACGAGGCCGGGAGCGAACCGTCGAGGACGAGGTGCAGGAGGTGCATGCCGATCGTAAAGTCGGTCAGGTCGAGGGCGCCGCGCGAGTGCGTGTCGGCGAGGTTCCTGAGGGAGGGCGAGCGCGAGGTCAGGGCGTGCTGCTTGGGCGACGACGGGCGAGAGGGAGACGAGGCGGACGCACCAGACTTGACCGAGCACGTCGTACGGGAGCTGCGTCTTGATCCAGATCTCGCGCGCCTTGTCGCCATCGAGTAGGCCCGCGACCTGGCCACCGTTGGCGCCGGCGAACGCGCGCGCATAGTTGGCCTTGTCGGTCGGCGAGATGGTCGTGAGGCCGGCCGGGGCGGATGGCGGTGCGGCGAGCGACGACTGGCGACTCGGCTGGGCGGGCGAAGAGGGAGCGGGGCCGCCAGGCGCGGGCGAGGACGAGGACGAGGAGCGGAGCGACTCGTCGGCGAGCTGCTGGAGGCGAGCCGGGATCGGGTACTTGTTGAAGCTCGGGAGCGGGCCGGCTGCAGGGTCGTACAAGGCGTGTCAGTGGGACTGCTAGAAGGCGGACTGGAGAGGAAAGGGGCCCGACGCACACTTGGTGACCCACTCTGGCTTGACCTCGGGCGCGCCGGTGCGGTTGCGCTGTTGGGCGTGGCCGATGAGCCGACACGCGACGCCGAAACGGTCGGGCGACAGGAAGCCCGAGTTGTCCGGGTCGGCGATCTGCCACACCTCGCCCAGGAGCAGAGGCGGGAGGCCAGAGTGCGAGAAGAAGGGGACGGCGAGGTCGCCAGCTGTGGGGGGTTGCCACGAGTGAGCGCATGCTCGGGTAGATCTAGGGATGACAGGGACGCACTGAGGACGCCCAGCTGTTGCGTGTCGGCTGTGAGAAGAGTCGAGTGACGAGGGGAGGAGGGGGAGGCGGGTCAGATTCGCGACGGTACACAGTGAGCGAGAGTGGAGCGTACCGCGCTCAAACAGGTACTGGTAGGCGTCCTTCTCGGCCTTGCTCGGCGCGTAGCCTTGCACTGCGAGAGGAGGGGGGAGATGAGGGCGTCAGACCGAGGTGGGGGGGAGGGACGACGACGAGGCGACGCAGAGGGCGCTTGGGGACGCACGTTGAGGTGGAAGCGATTCTTGGGAAGCCATCCGTGCGCACTGGTCGGGCGAGCGGCACGAGGCGAGAGCGGTGGTGAGCAAGGGTGGGCGCGGTGGGTCGGCCAGGCGGCCGTTGTTGCTATTTGACCGAATACGAACGCTGGGACTATTGCCGTTTACTATTCGACCCCGCCCGCCTCGTATCTCGAGCGCCTCGTAGCGGTCTCTGTCTCTCTCTCTCGTTCCTCTCACTCGCTTCGACACCTTTCTCGCTTCTGGCTCGCGCGAAGCGGCTCACTGCTACTTGGCCTGCCCTGCAGTGTGCGTCAGGCAAGGCAGCTTGGGCACAGCGCTCTCGAACCTCGTCTCGCCCTCGTCGCGGCCGCTCCTTCGCGGCGCGATGGTCTGCCACGGTCGCTCTGCTCGCGACCGGCGCCCACCCATGCTGCGTCAGGACCTGACTATATTCTGCTCCCCGGCGCTGGCGCTGTGCCACTCGAGCGGCGCGAGACGCGGCCCCGGTCTCGAGGCTTCCTCGCGGCCAAACCTTGAGGCTACGCTCGTCTTCGCTTGCTGGACGCATATCCGGCCGGCCCCACCTGCTTGCTGCTCAACTTTTCGACTCGATGAGGCGGCTGCACGTTCGAGAAAGGCGGCGGCTGGTTCGCTCTGGAAGCATGCAGTTTGGCGTGCTCTGCGGCCGCCACAGGCTCGAGGTCGCGAGCAACAGCTTTGTGAACGCTTCAGAGGCTGCATACAGCTTCTTGGCTTGCGACTATGCTGCGCTCTCGCTTCGGTGCGACCTGTGCACGCGTCGACGGCGACGATTTCGATCTGGACTGGATGCCGCTCCAACTACGTACGACGCTCGATCGCTCTCTGCTCCCTCTCTACGACGCTCACGAGCCTGCGAACGCAGGTCTTTGACAACCTGCGTGGCTGGGTCGTTGCCGTAAGAGCGAGCGGGCGCGCATGGACGGCAAGCGCAAGGCGGAACGACGGGTCCGTGCGTTGCGGACAGGTGCTCTTCTTGGCTTCTGTGCTCGCCATTTCTGCCGATATCGACCCGGACTCAGCTGCACGGGCCTGTGCTGTTAGGCTGGCGGCCGGACGACCATCAAGCGGCTCGAAAAGATCGTAAAAAACCAGGGACTTCTAGTATGTCTGGCAAACATTATTGCCCGAACTTTGCCCGGCTGGCGCAATCGGTAGCGCACCTGACTTCTATTCAGCTTTTGAACACATCAGGAGGCTGCGGGTTCGAGCCCCGCGTTGGGCTGCTTTTGCCGGGGCCTGGTAAGGGCACTTTCGTAGCAAGCACGCTCCTTCCTTCAAGTTCGGCGGCGACGCCACCTTTTTGCTCTCCGCACGCTGCACATGACCACACTGAACGTGTCGAGTGGATGCACGAGTTGAGAGCTCAAAGGAGACCGGCGCCGCGAGCGTGCGCAGCAAGGCCAGCGACTGGCGGAACTGCGCTTTGGCGCCTCTTGCTCGTCCGCGCCGAGCTCGGGGATGGCTCCGCCAGCACGACGGGAACAGCTGCGTGTCTAGTAGCGCTGGCTGGCATGCACACAGGACGCACCGGCGACGTGCGCAGCTTCCTGACGGTGTCGACGTCGGAAACTTGCGCGCGAAGCTAGCCCGCGAGCGAGCGCTGCAGCTGTCCCGGTCGCTCTTGCTCCGAGGGGAAGATTGTCCAGCTCTTTATGCCGCAGCATGCTTCTTCGCACAGCTCGAGCGCAAGCGGGAGCTCGGATGGACCGTCCAGCTACGAGCGCTGCGGTTACGAGGCGAACAGGCAGGCTGCCCTCGAGCCAGCTGAATCTGGCCGCCGGCAGGACCGGTGAAGCTCAGCAACGAGAGCCACCGTCGCACAGCGCTGTCCAGAGCGGCGTGAACAGTGAAAGATGGACGAAAGGGAGACGGCTCTGCTCGCTTGCTCCCCCTCGCCAAACACCTCGACACGATGGCTTCTACGGCACCAGACGAGTCGAGCACGCGCAAGTTTCGCTGCACGGTCCTGATCAGCGGCTCAGGTGCGTCCCTCGTCCTCTTCCACGCCCTCCCCGTCTTTCCCCTCCTCCTCATCTCTTCGGGCTCGTCACTCGACGGCAACCGCCTGGGGAGATCCCAGCCGCCTCCATTCACCGTCAGAGCGCCGTCCGTCCGCCCTCGCAAGCCGGCGCGCTCCCAACAGCTGCCGTCACCTCGCACGGCTCCCCCGTTTGACTTGCGAAGCGGCTTGCTCACCTCTCTTCCCCCACAACAGGCTCCAACCTGCAAGCCCTCCTCGACGCGACCCAGCTCCCTCCTTCCGACCCTCGCTCCCTGTCGCACTGCGCCATCACCTCGGTCATCTCGTCGCGGTCCGACGCCTACGGCCTCACGCGGGCGCGCACCTTCGGCCCCTCGCCCACGCCCGCCGAGGCGTTCCCGCTCCTGCGATGGAAGAAGCAGCCGGGCAACGAGGGCAAGACGCGCCAGGACTGGGAACTCGACCTCGCGAGCAAGATCCGCGCGACCCGGCCCGACGTCGTCGTCCTCGCCGGGTGGATGCTCATCCTCGGCGAGCGGTTCCTCGAGGCGCTCGTGCGCGACTGGGACGAGTCGACCGCCGGCGCCGACACCCCTACCTCCTCCTCTGCTCCCTCCCTTCCTTCCGTCGACCCGACCGGCGCCTCCATCTCGTCCGGCCTCGCGACGCCCGGCTCGTCGCCTTACTCGCCCTCGCTCGTCGCGCCGCACGACTCGCTCAAGGGCCGCCCGATCCCGATCATCAACCTCCACCCTGCGCTGCCGGGCCATTTCCCCGGCGCACACGCGATCAAGGACGCGTGGGACGCGTTCAACACGCCGTCGGCGTCGGCGCTGCGCTCGGCCACGTCGGACGTGAGTGCGACGCTCGAGGGTCTCGGGGCGCCGCCGGCTGACGGCGCCGCGAGCACGAGGGTGGGAGGGGCCGAGGTCGAGGAGGACGTGCTCGCCGAGGCGGGCGGGCGGCGCATCACGCACACCGGCCTCATGGTGCACCGCGTCATCCCGCTGCTCGACGCCGGTGCGCCCGTCGTCGTGCGCGAGGTCGAGCTCGTCGAGGGCGAGAGCCTGGAGGGGCTCGAGGGCCGCATCCACGCCGTCGAGCACGAGGCCATCGTCGAGGCGGTCGGCGAGGTCGTCCGGCTCGCGAGGAGCGGCGAGTGGTGGGAGGAGGAGGCGGCCGGCGCGAGTCGGACAGCGTGAGGAGCACGCAGCAGATAGACACGCTCAGCAACTTCGGCAGTACCGGCGCGAGAGAGCCTCTTGCGAGAAGTGAGCGGAGCAGCCGAGGCTGGGAGAGCTGCAGCTTGCGGGCCGGTATCTCGCTGCGGTGCTCGACTATGCAGTCACAGGCGACTTGGGCACGCTCGAGCTGCAGTTGGACGCGGTGCGAGAGGTCGAAGTCGAGGTCGACGACGAGCCGGAACCTCGACCAGCTCGCGCCTCGTCCGCGTCGCTCGCACGGCTCACTGCCAGCTGCGCCGAGCCACCGCTGCTCATCGAGGCGTCCCGACCACTCGACCACACCGCGCGCGAGCTGGTCCTCGCCCGCCAACGCGCTCAGCTCGTCGCCGTCTCGCTCGTCAAACACCCGCCGACTCGCCCCCGCCGAGCTCAGCCACGACAAGCAGTACTGTGCTAGCAGCAGCACCGACCTGACCACGCCCCCGCGCCAGCATCAGCCGCGCCCTCGCCCTCTCAACCTCGTCCGCCTCCCCACCAAGCACCGCCCCGCGCCTTCACCATGTCGTCCCAGCAGCTCGTCATCCCGCTCAACGCCCGTGTGCGCGTCACCGCCGGACTCGGACACGTCCGCTTCGTCGGCCAGACGGCTTTCGCCCCGGGCAAGTGGGTCGGCGTCGAGCTCGACGGGCCCGGCGGCAAGAACGACGGCAGCGTTGCCGGCACGCGCTACTTCTCGTGCGCCGAGGGCTGCGGCGTCTTCGTCAAGGACCGCATGGTCACCGTCCTGGACGGGTCGGAGGAAGCAGAGGTGCGCTCCGTGCTCCTCCCCTCCCTCCTCCCTCTGGCCTGCCGTGACCTCTCGCTCTCTGCCAACAGGCCACGCCCGAGTTCAAGGTTCCCGCACTACCGTCAGCAACCTCGTCTCGCCCGATGTCTCGCGCCGCAGGACCTCGTCCGTCGTCGGCTGCTCTCACACCCGCCTCGTCCTCCTCGCGACCCTCGAGTCGCCCGTCCCTCGGCCCAGCCGGCGCTCCTCGTCCTCCCTCGTCCGCATCCGGCGCCGTTCGCCGCCCATCCTCGGTCGCCTCCTCGACCGCGTCGCACTCGCTCGCCGACGCGCGCGCGTCGTCGCCCGTCAAGCCGCCGACCGCGACTGCGACGCCCTCGTCCTCCCGCGCGAGCGCCTCGTCTCGTCCGCCTTCCTCCGCCTCTACCTCCCGCCGCGCCTCTTCTCTCCTCCCTCCACCCTCGCCGCGCCAGGGCACGACCACCTCGCGCCCGACCGGCCTCGTCCCGCCCACCCCGCGCTCGACCACCACCGCGAGCACGAGCGCCGGCGCCGGCCCCGCCTCGACGAGCCGGCTCGCACGCCCGACGCCGACCCCGTCGCCGAGCCCCTCAAAAGCCGCGGCGGCCAACTTTGCCCCGGCGCGACCGCGCGTCGTGCCCGCCACGCCGACCTCGGCGTCGTCGACCCCGGGCGCCGCAGCGCTCCGCACGCCTGGCGCACGTGCGGGCCTCACGATGCCGCTTGGCGGTCCAGGGTCGTCGACCGCGACGAGCGGCGGACCGGGAGGGGCCGCCATGCGGCGTCAGCTGTCGGGCGACTCGGCGGCGTCATCGAGCTCGAGCGTCGGCGGCACAGGCGCCGCTCGCAGCCTTGCGAGCAGGCCGAGAAGCGCAGCGAGCGTGAGCGAGGGAGCGGGAGCGACGATGAGGAGGACGCTGAGTGGGGCGAGCGCGAGGTCGGGCGGCGTGGGCGGGTTCGAGCGCGAGAGGGAGCAAGTCGACCTCGAGGAGGAGGGCCAAGCCGGCCGTGTTGGGTCTGGAGGGGTGGACGGGGCAGAGCCAGCCGTCGATGACGTGCGGCAGGACGAGGAGGCGGCAAGCGACCCGTTCTCGCTGCGGGACACGGGCGCGCGAGGAGCAGCCAAGGCCATCGAGGCCGTGCGTCCCCTCCCTCTCCCTCTCCCCTGCCCCAGTTACTGTACTGACAGACCACCCTCCCGCACCCACCGCGCCTCCCCACCCTCGACCCGACTTGCCCTCCCCTCGTTCCTCTACTGCAGACCGTCCCGCAGCGCCAGCACGACGAGCTTCTCGCCAAGCTGTCGATCCTCGAGCGTCGCCGGGCCGAGGACCGCGAGCGCCTGCGCGAGCTCGACGCACTGCGCGACAAGGCGGGCGAGTGGGAGCGTGTGCGGGAGAAGACGCGCGCGAGGGTGGCAGAGCTGGCGGGCGAGGTCAAGGAGCTCAAGCGCGAGGTCCGTCAACCTTCTCCCCTCTCTGCCTTCCTCTCCCTGGGACTCTGTGACCCGTTCCCTGACCTGAGCGTCTTGCCCGTCGTCGCTCGCGCGCAGAACAAGGACCTCGCCGCCTCGCGCGAGTCGGCCCAGTCGGCGTACGACGACCTCGCCGAGCAGGTCGAGCACAGCCTCCTCGACAAGGAGATCGCCGAGTCGGAGCTGGACGAGGCGCGAGCGCGGCTCAAGGAGCTCGAGGAGCGGGTCGGCGAGCTCGAGGTCGAGGTCGAGGTGGTCAAGGAGGAGAACGGTGCGTCCGCCTTTCGTTCTCTCTCCCTCTCTCCTCGATCGCCAGCCTTACTGGCACAATCTCGGTCTCTGTCGCAGCACGCCTCGAGGGCCTCGGCGACGCCGAGATCGCCCGTTCGGCGGCTGAGGGCGCAGGAGACGGCGCACCCTCTTCTGCTGGCGGACCTTCGTCGCTCGCCTTCCGTCAACTCGAGAAGCAGAACGCGAGGCTCAAGGACGCACTCGTCAGGTGCGCCGCTTGTCCTTCCCTCTGTGTCCCTTTCTCGCCGTCGCGCGAACCTGACACTACCGGATGTGGTCGACGCGCACAGGTTGCGCGACCTGACGGCCGAGAGCGAGGCCGAGCTCAAGCGCAAGGTCGAGTCGATGGAGAAGGAGCTCGACCTCTCGGCGGATCTGCAAGGTGCGCCCTCCTCTCCCTCGCTCGCATTCGCGGCTCCCAGGTTCGCCTTTGGTTGCTCACCAGCCCTTCCTCGCTCGCAGGCGACCTCGACAACATGGCCGTCGAGCTCGAGGAGGCCGAGTCCAAGATCGAGAACCTCAAGGCGCAGCTCGACATTGCTGCCGAGGCGCAGGACATGCTCGAGGAGTTGACCGAGCGCAACATGAAGCTGCACGACGTACGTCCCCCCTCTGCCTCCTCTTCCTCTTCCTCCTCCTCCTCGTACAAGTGACTGACGTGCCTTGCGTGTCGTCGCAGGACAACGAGGTCCTCAAGGCCGACGTTGACGAGCTCGAAGCCCTTCGCGAGCTCGCCGATGAGCTCGAGGAGAGCCACCTCGAGACGGAGAAGCAGCTGCAAGACGAGATCGGTACGCTCCTCTTTCACTCTGTCCTCTCGGCGAGTCGAGGGCACCGCAGACGATTGACGACGAGCGCCCGCACAGACCGCAAGGACCTTCACCTGCAGGAGCTTCGCCGCCGCAACAACTCGCTCGAGGACGCCTGCGTCGACTACGAGGTCACCATCGGCCAGTTCCGCGAGCTCGTCGTCAGCCTGCAGACGTGCGTCGTCGTCTCGCTTCCTCCCTTTCCCCCCTCGCACAGCCGAGGACGCACCCGCTCACGCCCTTCTCTCCCCCGCAGCGATCTCGACCAGCTTCACGAGCACCAGACGACCCAGGCCAACGAGTCGCAGTCGCTCACGAGCCAGTCGCAGGCCATGCTCAACCTCAACCTCAAGCTCCAGTCGACGGTCCTCAAGTCGCAGGTCAAGGCGATCGACCTCGAGTTGCGCAAGCTCGAAGCTCAGCAAGCCGCCGAGCACCTGTCCATCGTCAAGGTACGCTCGGTTTTCTTCCCTCGACCCACGCCCCGACGGACGTGCGCCTCACCCTCTCCTTCCCTCGCAGCCTTACCTCCTTCCGTCCTTCTCCGACTCGGACGCCGCCGCCGTCGACGCCCTCCTCTTCTTCGAGCGCATGGCGTACAAGGTCGACCTCGTCAACGACTTTATCGAGCAGAACCACAGCGTCAGCGAGGCGCTTGACAACGTCGTCCCGGAAGAGCTCGTCCGCATCTGCGAGGTGCGCCGCCTTTCCCCTCCCTCTCGGCATTTCGCCGCCGTCCCCTCCCTCGGGCGCCATCTGACACGAACACTCTCCTGTACAGGCTCGCGCCAAGCTCGCCCACTACGCGGCGCTCAACAAGCGCTTCGCGGCGCACCTGCAGCGCTGCCCGCCCGACGTGTTCCTCAAGATGGGTCGCGTCTACCGCGAGGTCGCCGGGACCGAGCGTCGCGTCGACAGCTTCATCGAGGCGTTGCGCAAGGAGGAGCTCCGCGAGAGCGAGTGCGGCAAGGAGATCGACGGGTGCGCCCCCCTTTCGCTCGAGCCGTCCGTCGACAGCCCCTGACTCGTCCTCCCGGTGCCACAGCTTCATCGCGCAAGCCGAGCACCTCGCCGAGTCGCACTTGCAAGGGCTCGACCCGACTCTCGACCTCGCCGAGCGCGAGCTCGCCTCGATTACGACCCTCGACCTCGACTTTGACACGATTGCCGCCGCCGCTGGCTTCGTCAAGCAGACCATCGCCAGCATCTCTCGCGACTCAGGTCCGTCCCTCTCCTTTCTCTGTGTTGCTCTGGGCAGTCACTCATGTCGAGCCCGCCGCCGCAGATGTCGAGGTCGAGCTCGGAGGAGGCGAGCTGGACGACGCGCTCTTCAAGCCGCTGCAGAACATCGTCAACCACGCCCGCAACGCTAAGGTCCTCACCAAGTACGTCGGCCCCGCCCTCTCTCTGTACGCGCAGGCGCCGTCACTCACGCTCGCCGCCGCACAGGAAACTGCTCCGCCGCTTCGACGACCTCGGCTCGACTTCGTCGGCGCTCAGCGTCGAGCACGCGCAGGGCTTCGAGACGCTCGCTTTTAACAGCAGTACGATCGCTGGAGCGGTGCTCAAGGTGCGCCTCCTCCCTCGCCGAATCTCGTCCGTCCACATCCTGACCCTCGTCGTCCTCCTTCTTCGCGCAGCTCGCGTCCGACATCCAGTACTACTGCGCCGAGGTGCGCTCGACCAAGGAGCCGCTGCAGCTCACGACGCTGCACGGCATCGCCAAGGACGTCGCCGCCGTCGAGCTCGGCAAGCAGTCGCCCCGGCCGCTCGACGAGATCAACGCCCTGCTCGTCCAGCTCGCCCAGAACATCGCCACGACCGTCACGAGCGCGATGGAGCCTGAACATGTCGTCAAATGTGCGTCCTCGCTCTCTGTCTCTCGGTCCTCGCCGCGCTCGCCGACGATCAGGAAGGTCCTGACCCGTCCCTCGCCCCGGTGCGCAGTGTCGTTCGAGGCGCCATGGATCGCGCGTGTCGCCGAGCTGCAGTCGAGCGCTGCCATCAACGTCGACGCCGAGCGCAAGGTCGCACAACTGCAGGACGAGATGCGCGAGCTCGTCCGAGACGTCCGTGTCAAGGTGCGCCCGACCTTCTCTCTCTCTTTCTTGCCTCGACAGCGAGCCTCCCTGACCCCTCGTCTCGTCGACCCTGTCCACAGGAGCAAGCCCATCAAGAAGCGTCGGTCAAGATCGAGCTCATGGAGAAGCGCCTCGAGGGCGTCAAGAAGCAGGCCGAGGCGCTCGCGCAGCTTGAGGGCGAGCTCGCCAAGAGCCGCAAGCAGGAGCGCGCGTACGAGGAGGCGAACGAGGTCCTGCAGCGCGACCTCGACAAGCTCGAGCAGGAGCTTGACAAGCTTAAGCAGAGCGCGGCGGCGGTTAAGAAGCAGGGTGCGTCCTGCTCGCTCTCTGAGTTCAAGCCCGGCACGAGACTGACTCTCGCGCCGCATGCAGGCACGACCACGTCCTCGGGACTGGGCCTCGACCCGTCCGTCTACGAGGGCAGCATGGAAACGTCCTACCTCATCGAGCAAATCTCGTCGCTGCGCTCGGCGGTCCGCTTCCTCCGCCAGGAGAACGCCTACATCAAGTCGCACGACCTCCTCGTCCAGGTCGACGCCCTCCCCTCGTACGACCTGCCGCCGACACCTCCCCTCACGCCCGAGCCGCACGACCCTCTCGACCTCGCCTCGTCCTCCCCCTTCCTCTCCTCCTCTCGCGCCGCGACCAAGTCGCTTCCCTCGCCCTCCTTCGCGATCCGCTCGGCGCAGCTCCTCCGCGAGGCTCGCCTCGTCTCGGCGACGCCCCGCCTCGTCGACGTGTCGCGCGCCGCAACAGGCTCGAGCGCAGCCGGCGACGGGCGCAAGCCGTGGCAGGCCGTGCGGCGGGACCCGCACAGCCAGCTGTGGGCCGAGAAGGAGCGCACGAGGCTCCTCGAGCGCAAGGTGCAGCGCCTGTGGGACGAGCGGCCTCGCGTGGCGACGATGCCGCGAATCGGCGCCTGAGCGCGGGTCGGCCTTTTTCCTTTCCTGTCCCTCTTTCGTCTTTCATCCTCTCTTCGTTCTTTGTTCTCTCTCGCAATGCATACTGCGCAACGTTCTCGACGATAGTGCGGCTGCAGGAGAGCGTCCTTGAGAATCGAGTACAATGCGCGGGAACTACTGCAAGAGGGAGAGCGAGAGGACGAGGTCTACGTGAGGCAGTAGCCGCCGTCGACGAGGATGTCGGACCCGGTGGTGTAGCTGCTCGCGTTGGAGGCCAGGTACTGCGAGCGCGAGACGAGTCAGTTCGAGCGCATCGACGAGAGCGAGTGCAAGCGGGCGAGGACGCACGAGGTACGCCGCCTTGAGCTCCTTGACGTTGCCAGGGCGACCGAACACGCTCAGGCGCTCGACGACCTTCTCGACCTCGGCGTCGGACGGGCCCATGCTGCAGGAAGGCGAGGAAGAGAAGGTCAGTGATTTGAGAAGGTCGATTCCGGCGCTCGCTCGACGAGTCGTCGAGGGCCCGCTTGATCCGGCCCTCGCACTCGCGGTCGCCTCACGAGAGAGAAGAGAAAGTCTGGGACGCACGCCGTGTCGAAGAAGCCGGGCGAGATGCAGTTGACGCGGGCAAAGTTGCGCCAGTCGCGCGCGATCGAGCGGCAGAAGTGGACGACGCCCGCCTTGGAGCTGTTGTACGCCGGCTGGTCGTACGGCACGTTGACGATCCGAGCCGAGATGGACGTCGTCGCGATAAAGGACGCCTTAACGCCCGACTCGGCCGCCTTCTTGAACCACTTTGCGCACGCGCGCGCGCACCAGAACGTCGAGTTGAGGTTGACGTCCATCGTCTGCTTCCACGAGTCGAGCTCGTAGTTCTCGTCGATGCTGCCGGGGACGCCGCCGCCGGCGTTGGCGACGAAGCAGTCGAGGCGCCCAAAGTCGTTGCCGACGGCGTCGATCGTCTTCTCGATGGCGTCGGCGTCGGTCGCGTCGCACTGGTACGCCTTGCACTTGATGCCGAAGCGCTTCGAGAGCTCCTCGGCCTTGGCGTCCTGGTTCCTGCGCCCGATAATGGCCACGTCGCCGCCCGCCTCGGCAATCGCCTCGGCCGTCGCCCAGCCAATCTGTTGCCGCACAAGCTCGAGTCAGTTGTGCGCTTCGCGGTCTCGAGCGCTCGAGGAACGCCTGAGGGGGAGATGCGAGCGGTGGGCGCTGGGAAGAGGGCAGGACGAGGAGGAAGAGCGAGCGACTCACGCCGCTGCCGCCGCCCGTGATCGCCGACACTCGGCCCTTCATCGAGAAGAGGCTGCAGAGGAGGTCTCGCGTCAGGTGTCTGCCCGCCGTCGTGAGAGGAGAGGGCGAGTCGACGCACTCAAAGACGCTGTCCGACAGCTGCGGCGTAGGGCGCGGGAAGTCGCCATCCGAGGGAGAAGACCTGTGTGCGCACAGGGGCGTGTCAGTTCTCTGCTTCGTACGCGTCGAGGTGGCTCGAGAGGTGAGAGAGGACGCACATTGCGAAGAGCGAGGCGAGGTGGGGCGCGGTCGGGTGAGAGAGCGAGAGAGTGGAGGTGGGAGGCGAGGCGTCGAGTTGCGGTTCGAGCGAGCGCGTGCAAGTGTGGAGCAGAGGAGAGCAGGGAGCAGCAGCAGATTGCGCGGTGGGGCGGCCACCAGCGAGCACGCCGAGCTCAGAGCAAGCGAGAGCGGACGACCGTTTCCGTCCGGCTCGTGGGCGTCCGACGCAGCCGCGCAGCCGCGGCTGCGAGGTCGGCAGGCCCGCGTGACGCCCTCGGTGGACGCCTGTGCACCGCTCGCGAAGCGTGCAAGGCCGCGGGCAAAGGTAGCGGGCGAGAGAGAGCAGGTCGGCTGTCGCGGTGGGCCCGGCCGCGGCCGCTCGCCGCGGCTCCGAGTCGCCGTGGACGCCTGCGTGCGGCATCGATGCTCTCGCACGCTCCAGCGTCGCCCGCTTCTGCGTGGATTGAAGAGCGGACAGCAGCGGCCGAGCGGCGAAGAAAGCTCGGCGTGCGCAGGCGAGGAGAGCGGGCGAGAGCGTCGAGAGGGACCGAGCGAGCTGCGAAAACCGCACAGAGATGCTCTCAGATGCTCTCGCGGGACGCAGACGAGCCCAAAGATACAGTCTATTGCACGGCGTGGTCTATCTCCTCGAGGATGCGGTCCGGCCGCAGCATGTGGGCGACGCAGTGGCGCCCGTTCAGGACGTCGTTCTCGAGCGCCTTGGCCTCGGCCGCCTGCTCGTCTGGCGCGAGGCCGGCCTGGACGTGGCGCTTGATGATGCGCCTGAGGGCGACGTCCTCGGGCACGCTGTAGAACCACCGCTCGTCCATCTCGCGCGAGACGTCGGTCCACACGGGCTCGTCGAGGAGGAGGTAGTTGCCCTCGACGACGACGATGCGGTGGTGCGGCTCGATCGTGATCGCGCCGTCGACCGGGTCCTTGTCGGCGTGCGAGAAGGCCGGGGCCGCGAGGCGCTCGTCGGTGCGCAGGCGGCGCACGAGGTCGAGGAGCTTGTCGGGCGCAAAGGTGAAGGGGGCGCCTCGTCGGCGGAAGGACAGCTCTGGGTCTGGGTCGGCTGCGAGCTCGGCTTGGGTGCGGTGGAAGCCGTCCATGGGGAGGATGACGGCGGGCGGCGAGGAGGAGGAGGCGGAGGACGAGTTGAGGTGGTCGAGGAGCTTGGCGGAGAAGGTGCTCTGTAGACGGGGCGCAGCTTGACGTGAGCTCGTTGGCCGCTGGTGGACCGAGAGATGTGAGAGCTGTGCGCACCTTGCCCGAGCCGGGGATGCCTGCGAGTGCGACGAGGTAGCGACGAGGTGGTCGCTCGCCGTCGCCGCTCGACGAGGCGACCTTGTCGAGGAGCGCTCGTGCGAGGACTGCCGGGTCTGCAGGCTGTGGCTCGAGGTCGTCGAAGCTCATGGCGGTCGCGTGTGAGAGCGAGCGTGGGTGTTGGACGCCGAGCGAGGCGCGCGAGCGAGGCAGCAGTCTCGCCCGAGAGCCAGGGGCCGGCGACTGGCGGCGTCGATCGGGCGCGGTACAGCAAGCTGCCCCCCACGCGGAGCCCTGCCTCAGGCGCGCGAACGACGAGGGCGCGGGGCGGAGGTCTCTGCTCCGAGCCCGCCATCAGCTCGCTCTCCCGCACAGGGCGCAAAGCCACCCGCAGAACAGCGAACAACAGCACCCGCTGCAACGCGCCTGCACCCCCGGTCCCGCGCGACACCCCTCCGCCCCACCGCCACGGCACCACCACCCCGACCTCGCCAATGTCGGCCAC
Organism: Rhodotorula graminis WP1; assembly: GCF_001329695.1. NCBI lineage: Eukaryota > Fungi > Basidiomycota > Microbotryomycetes > Sporidiobolales > Sporidiobolaceae > Rhodotorula > Rhodotorula graminis. The sequence continues at coordinate 481,337 of NW_017264940.1, forward strand.
GGCCTCCCCACCTCCAGGCCAGCGTGGAGCAAGCGCCAACCCGGACGAGGACCTCTTCGAAGGCGGTCGCGCCAAGTACGCCTGCGAGAACTGCCGCCGCCGCAAGCTCAAGGTGCGCCGAACCTCGTCCTCCTCTCGCAGGGGTCCGCCGAGAGCTCACCTTGATCCCGTATGTGCAGTGCACCCGCGATGTTCCCTCGTGCGTCTTCTGCGCAGAGCACCACCACGACTGCGTCTATGTCAAGATCGTGCGCACCCCGCTCACCCGCAAGTGCGTCTCGCCGTCGTCGCCGTCGTCGCTCCTGTCGTCCTCCTCCTCCTGACGGCCGTCCCTGTCCCACAGGAACCTCGACGCCGCAGAACGCAGGATCGCCGAGCTCGAGGACCGCCTGAGCCGCAACCGACCCGTCGGCGTCAAGCGCCGCTCGGACGACAGCGGCTCGACCACCCGTCAACCCTCGCCGCCGCCTTCGTTCATGTCGCCGCCGCTCCCCGTCCTCCACCAGCCCGCCTCGATGCCTCCGCCCATGTCGCACACGCCCGCACTCCACCAGGCGTCGCTCCCTCCTCCCCCTCTTCCTCCTTCCGCCGCCGCCGCCATGCACGCCTCGCCCGCCTCGGCCGTCTCGTCCTCGCCCGGCGCCGGCGGCGGCGGCGGCGCCTTCCACCCGATTGCCGGGCCCTCGTCGCACCTCCCGCCGCCCTCGGCGTCCGACCTCGTCGCGCCCGCCGCGCACCTCCCGTCCTACAGCGGCAGCTCGCCGTTCGCCAACTCGGCCGCCGCGAGCCGCCCGCCGCTCGTGTCGGTCCCGACCGCCTTCTCGTCGGCGTCCGGGTCGTCCATGGTGTCGGTCGCAGGGCCGGAGCTTGCGGCGGGAGCGCAGGTCGACACCACGACCGAGCCAGAGGAGGGCGATGGAATGGGCGCGCTGTCGGTTGAGCCTGGTGGAGGGTCGGGCGCTTACCTCGGTGCGCCCTCATCTTCCCCAGGAGCGTCAGGAGTCGAAAGACAGCGGGACTGACCCTCGGGCGACGCACAGGATCGCTGTCGGGCGCTGCCCTCCTCAACTTTCTGCAACGCTGCGCCGGCGACGTCAACCTCTCGGCGCACGGTTCGGCGGCGGGCAAGGCGGCAGCTTCTCCGACCTCGACTATCGCGTCTGCAACGTGCGTCCCCTCAAGCTCTCTCCCTCTCGAGAAGAGGCTCGTGCGGCCTGACTGACTTCGGTCCCCTGTTCCTCGTCGACAGGCAGATCTTGCCCGAGCAGATGGCGCTCTTCGTCAACTCGTACTTTGCGTGCTACCACCTCCAGTACCCGCTCGTGCACGAGGCGTCGTTCCGGGTGCGTCCCTCGTCCCCTCGTTCGTCGTCGCTCAGGCGATTCGAGTCCTGACCCTCCCTTCCTCCCCTTTCCCTCGCCCTTTCCTTCTACGGCCCTCGCCCGTACAGGCTCAACTCGCCGACATCGTCCCTCGACCTGGCGGCTCTGCGTGCGTCCCAGCCCTCCTATCTCGCCCGACCTTGCGCCCTTGACCGACTCTTCCTCTCTCTCTCCCTGCCGGTACAGCTGGAACCTCCTGCATCAAACGATCCTCGGGCTCGGCAGCATGTGCGTCGTCGGCGCCGAGGGCTACGACGGTGGCGAGGCCGTCGCCCTATACGAGAAGACGGTCGCGAGCATCAAGCCGCACTTGTTCGAGAGCAACTCGCTCACGGCGGTCCAGGTGCGCCCACCTCTCTCTCCTTCCGTTGTACGTCCTAAACGATTCGTACTGACGGCGTCGTCTCCTCGTAGGCCTTTACGCTCCTCGCCAACTACGCGCAAAAGGTCCGTCCCTCGTGGCCTTTTCCTCCTTCTCGGCGCCCTGGCCTGACTCGCCCTTTTCGTGCCACAGCTCAACCATACGGCGAGCGGGAGCGTCTACATCGGTATCGCGCTGAGGATGGCGATAAATATCGGCTTGCACTGCGAGTCGTCGGCGCGCAACCTGTCGGTGTTCGAGCAAGAGCAAAGGTGCGTCCCGAGCTTTTCCCGCCCCTCCCTTTCGTTGCCGAGATGAGCGGAGAGCGTGGGCTGACTCTCCTCTTTCCCTGCGCAGGCGCCGAGTCTGGTGGACCCTGTTCTGCTTCGAGTCGGGCTCGTCCATCACGTTCTCGCACCCGTCGACCCTGCCGACGGCCGGCGTCGACGTCCTCCCGCTCGCCAACGTCCACGACGCCTACTTTACGCCGGCGGCCCTCTCTCGCCCGCACAGCGTCGACTCGGCGACGCCCTACTCGTCGCTCCTCCACCAGGTCTACTTTGCCCAGTTCGCCATCTCTGTCGTCCAGTACCTCACGACGGCGCAGCAGCACACGATCACGCCCGCCGACATCCAGCGCCTGTACCGCGACCTCGACGTGTTCCAGGCCTCGCTGTCGCCCTACTTTTTCCGCGACTCGGCGCCCTGGTTCGACTTTGCGCGCGCAAAGCTGTGCTGGCGCCTCGACAACTTGCGCATGATCATCCTGCGCCAGACGTTCCTCAAGGTGTCGCTCGGCCAGGGCGACGCGACGCAGGAGGAGGAGCAGATCTTTGAGCGGTGCGTCGCGTGCGCCGGCGAGGTCATTCGGTCGGTGCAGCGCTTCACCGAGGCTCGCCCGAGGAGCGCCATGGAGTGGTGGTACTGCCTGTACGTCTCGAGCCCCTCTCTCTCTCTCTCTCTCTTTCAGCCGGGCCGCTCTGACATTTCCTTTCTCGCCCTGCCCTCTTTCCCTCCCTCCTCCCATCCACGTCCTCCCATCCACCTCCTCCCATCCACCTCCTCGCAGACACTTCCTCTTCCCGGCCGCCTTTGTCCCCCTCATCGCCCTGCGCGTTCGCCCCTCTGCGCCCGCCGCCGTCGACTGGATCGTCGCCGTACAGTCGTCGCGAGGCGTCCTCGAGCGGGTCCAGCACGCCCTCCTCAAGCCTCTCGCGTCGCGCTGCCTCGCCATCATTTCGGCCGTCGCCGACGTCGAGTCCAAGGGCAACACCGAGGTCTCGGCCGCCCCTATGGACCCCGACTTTGCGAGCTTCTTGGAGCGACTCGCCGCGCCGCCCGAGAGCAGCGAGGGCATGCCGTCGCTTGCGCTCCAGGCGCCGTGGCAGGCGCCTGGGCTCATGACGGACCTCGACGCGCTCTTTGCGTGGTTCACGCCGCCGAACGGCTCGCCGCAGCCCGGCTTGTAGATCCCCCTCCCTCGTCCCTCTTGCCGTCGTCGCCGTCGCCAGATCCTTGTTGTCGTCCCTATCTGTCATCGAGCCTTGCGCTTTCTCTCGCTCTTTGTGAGAGTCTCGAGAGCGTGTACAGGTGTGATACAGGTCCGAGAGGAAGGATCTACAGAGTCTAAGAAAGTCGCTCGCTCGCGTGCGCTCGAGCCTCGCCTCACTCGTCCTGGTCCTCGAGGCGCTCGCGCTCGCCGGCCTCCCGGATCGCCCACGTCAACTCGTACGTCTGGAGGGCCTGCTCGTACGTGCACGAGGGCGTGCCGGCGAGGAGGCGGTCGATCTGGGTCTGGAACGGGTCGTCGTTCGCAAAGGCGTGGACCTCGACTGTGGGACGAACGAGAGAGGGCGAGTCAGGCATCGCTCGACAAAGGTCGCGCTTGACGAGAGTACAGAGAGAGGGCGAGAGACGCACCTTCGGCGCCCTGGTCGGACTGGCGGATGAAGAGGCGCGGCGTCGGCGTGTACATGTCGACGAGGCGGAACGTCGTGCCGTCGCAGATGACCTCGAACTCGGTGTCGTACGTGTTGCCGTGCAGGCCGACGACGTGCGTGAGGGACCCGACCGCGCCGGCCTTGTACTTCCAAACGGCCGACGTGTACCTCGGGATCCGGCACTCGGGCTGAACGGTCGCCTCCTCGTCAAAGCCGAGCTTGGACAGCTTGCCCGGCGCGTCCGAGTGCTCGACCGTATGCGTGCGCACCGACTTGAGGCGAGCTGCGCCGCCGAACAGGAGCGAGAGCGACGCGAGGTGCGTCGCCTGCTCGACGATCGGCCCGCACGAGATGACCTTGTTCCACCATGCGGGCTTGGTAGCGAACTCGTACGCCATGTAGTACTGCAACGGCACGAGAGCGAGTCAGTGAAGGTCGAGACGGGCAGAGACCGCCGAGGAGAGAGAGAGGGCGAGAGCGAGGACGCACCCGTGCCGCCGTCCCCATGACCGTCAAGCCCTTGTCCTGGATCATCTTCTTGATCATGTCCACGCCCTTGAGCGCCGTCATCATGTAGCCGCACCCGACGACGGCGCCGCTCGCGTTGTACGCCTCGAGGACCTTGCTCTGGCCGGCGAGCTTCGACGGCTGCGCCGCGCTCACGGGCTTCTCGACGAGCCAGTGCTTGGTCTTGGGCAGGGCGCCGAGCAGGCGAAGGTCGAGGTCGGCTGGCGGGGCAGCGCAACCGCGGAAGTGCGGCGGCGCGCCGACAATGACGAGGTCGACCGCGCAGTCGGCTCCGAGCGCCTCGCCCGCGAGCTCCGGCGTCGGCCAGATGGCCGTCTTGTCGTAGCCGGGGACGCCGGCCGCCTTCTTGAGCTCGATCTGCTTCTCGGCGCGCGCCGAGTCCGGGTCGACGATGCCGAGGACGCTGAGCGACTGGCCGAACGAGCTCTCGACGCGCTTAGAGTGGTTCCACGGGCCTTCTGCCGAGCCAAAGTTGATCTGTGTCGGGCAAGATACGCAAGTCAGTACGTCTGTACCGGTGGCTCGACGCTGCTCGACTCGCGTAAGGGCGAGAGGGCGAGAACGAGGCGAACGAAGCAGCGCGGCCGGCTCGCCTTGTCCTCCACCTCTCGCTACCTCGCCAGCCCGGCCGCACGCTTGCCCTGCCCTCGCAGACCCGCTCCAAGCCCTCGCTGGCGCTGTTCCACCAGCTGGATCCGCGGTGCTGGCCTCGACCGAGTCGCTCGACGGGAGGAGGAGGAGATGAGGGAGCGCACCTCGCCTGCGCCGACGAAGACGACCTTGAACGGTGCGGGAGACATGGTTTGCTGGTCGAGGTGGAGCGTGGAGCGTGCAGCGAGAGCAGGGAGGCGGCCAGAGCAGTGCACGAGAGGGGAGTCGCCTCTCGCCCGCCCGCCCGTTCGCCGCGGCCGCCCGCCGAGCGGTGGACGAGGCACGTGCGTCGAAACGCACGGATGGCGTTCTGCCGTCGTCGGTCGACTGCTCACCGTCGAGCCCTGTGACGCTCACTCGTGGACGATCGATCTGGCGCCAGATCTGGCGCCGAGAGGTTTCGCTGCCCCCACTCTGCTCGGAGGCCGACCTTCTTCTCGCGAGCTTCCGCTGCAGCCTCCGGATGGGTGCGGCCGCGCATCGTCCCACTCGGACGACAGGCGCGGTGGCTCGCTCTTGTCCGGCCTGCCCCTTCCAGGAACGAGCCGGGGCGCAGCTCAGCGCCGCCGCCACTTTGGCCCCCCAAGTTTGCCCCGCTCCTCCGCCGCGCTTCTCTCTTCCCCAGACGCTCCTCGCTCGCTTCTCTCTCCAAACATCCTCCAAGCCTGCGCGACGACGACCATCATGGACGCCCAGCGACCCTCCAAGGTCATGGCCTTTGCCTGCGGCATGTGAGTCGAAACTCGCCCGAGGTCACGATCCTCGCCGAACTTCCCTACTGACGCGTCCTCTCACCTCGTACAGGTTCTCTGCCTTCGGGTGCGCTTAATCTCTCTCGTCCACCGAGGAGGCTGCGGCAAAGCCTTGAGCGACGGTCGAAGCCGTGCCGCTCAAGCCTTTCGCCCGACGTCTCGCTCCGCCTCCTCGCACGCCCTGACCTCCTTCGCTTGCGCTCGCAGTGGCTTCCTCTTCGGCTATGGTGCGTCGACACCTCTCTCTCACCGTCTCTCGAGGTGTCGGACAAAGGCCATCCTTCGTCGAGGCTCAGTGCCGGCATCCAAAGCCTCCTTCTCGTTCGTCGACTGACTCGCTCCTGGCGCCTCGTCCTCTCCTTCCGTCTCGCGCAGACACCGGCTACATCTCTGGCTTGAAGGTGAGCACATTTGCCGGTCTCTGACAAGTCGGCGCGAGTCGAGCCGGCGCAGGAACTGATGATTCGTCCCTCGCACCCGGCGCTCGTCAATCCTGCAGGCGATGCCGTATTTCCTCACTCAGTACGGTGATCTTCAGCCCAACGGCGAGTACAAGCTCAGCACCTCGACCGACTCGCTCATTGTACGTCCCTCCTGCCTGCTCGGCCAAGCACGAGCGGTATTGACTAGGGCCCTCCTCGCAGACCTCGATCCTGTCCGCCGGTACTTTCTTCGGCGCCATCTGCTCCGGCTTCGTCGGCAACAAGCTCGGTCGCCGCGTCGGCATCTGGTGCTACCTCGTCCTGTTCTGCGCCGGTGTTGCCATGCAAACGGCGGCGACCGACGTCCCGCTCTTCACGGTCGGCCGTGTCTTTGCCGGTCTCGGCGTTGGCGGTGTCTCGTGCCTCGTCCCCATCGTACGTCCACAGCTCTCAGAAGCGGTTCGACCCACGAGAAACCCTCACTGACCTTGGCCTTCCCCATCTCGCAGTACCAGTCCGAGTGCGCGCCCAAAGCGTGGCGCGGCTTCATCGTCAGCGCCTACCAATGGTTCATCACGAGTACGTCCCTACTCTTTTGACCGTCGAGAGGGTCGCTGGGGACGTGCGCGAGGTCGAGGGACCGAGCGCCCGACCAATCGCTCGAGGGACGCCGTACTGACTCTCTTCCTCTCCCTGCACAGTTGGTCTCCTGATCGCTGCCATCGTCGTCGAGCGCACCAAGGACCGCCCTGACGCATCGTGCTGGCAAATTCCCATTGGTATCCAGGTCCGTCCCTTCTTCCCTCATGCGCGAGGGTTTTCCGGCCGCGCGTGTCACCTCTCCTCGAGCCCGACTGACATTCTTCTTCTCTACTCGCCATTCTTCTTCTCTACTCGCAGTTCGTCTGGGCCGCCATCCTCGGCGGTGGGCTGCTCTTCCTTCCCGAGTCGCCCCGTTGGCTCCTCGTCACTGGTCGCGACGAGCGCGCTCGTCACTCTCTCGCCCGCCTCTTCCGCCTCCCCGAGAACTCGCCCTACGTCGCCGAGGAGTACGCCAACATCGCCGCCAACGTTCACCACGAGTCGACCCTCGGCAAGGTGTCGTACAGCCGGCTGCTCTTCAAGTCGGACGAGCAGCGCCTTCCTCTTCGCGTCTGGACCGGCTGCGCCCTCCAGGCCCTCCAGCAGCTCTCCGGCATCAACTTCAGTGCGTCCCTCGCCCTCTTCCGAATGTCGGTGCGGCGAGGCGGGCCGTCGACGACGACGACCTTGACTTGGGAAGGTCGACCTGACTGACCTCTCTCGCCCTCTCCTCCCCCTCTTGTTCTTCTCCTTTCCCGCAGTCTTCTACTACGGCACGACGTAAGTCTTTTGCGCCGTTCACCGTGAGGACGACAAGCTCACCCCTCTTCCCGTCCCACAGCTTCTTCCAGAACTCGGGCATCAGCAACCCTTTCCTCATCACGATCGCGACGAACGTCGTCAACGGTGCGTCCTCGGCGTCGTCTACAAGTCTACGAGAGCACGACTGACTCTCCTTGTCTCCCTCCCTGTCGTCCCCTCGCAGTCGGCGCCACGGTTCCCGGTGAGCTCTCGCTCTTTCTCCCCGCGACCTCGACCGCGTCCGCGAGCTGTCGGACGACCGCGTCCGCGAGTTGTCGGACGATCAGACGGCTGACTTGCCCTCGTTCGCGTCGCAGGCATGTTCATGGTCGACAAGCTCGGCCGTCGTTGGACCATGATCTCGGGCGCCATCGGGATGAGCGTCTGCCAAATGATCGTGGCTATCACTGGAACCGTCATTGGCGACGGCGACCCTGCTGGCCAGAAGGTTCTCGTTGCCTTCGTCTGTATCTACATTGCGTGCGACCTTTATCTCCCTGTTTCCCGCACTCGTGGGGCCGGAACTGACGGATCTCGCGCCCACAGATTCTTCGCGGCCATCTGGGGCGTGCGTCCAGCTCCCTCTCTCCCTCGTTGTCTGTCTCGCCGCTGACCCTTTCCTGTCCCGCAGCCGTACGCCTGGGTCATCACCGGCGAGATCGTGCCCAACCGCGTTCGCGGCCAGGCCGTCTCGCTCACGACGGGCACGCAGTGGCTCTTCAACTTCGCCATCGGTTACTCGACGCCCTACCTCGTGGACGAGGGTCCCGGTCGTGCCGGCCTCGGCGCCAAGGTCTTCTTCATTTGGGGAGGATGCTGCGTCATTGCGACCGCCTTTGCCTTCTTGTGCGTCCTTCTCCTCTTCCTCCTCCCCCTCTCCTCCTCTCTCGCCCTCAGTCTTCCCAGCTGTGTACCCTGTACTGACGACGAGCCAACCTGCAGCTTCATCCCCGAGACCAAGGGCCTCTCGCTCGAGCAGGTCGACCTCCTCTACCGGAATTCGTCGATCATCAAGTCCAACTCGTACCGCAAGCGCATCATGGCCGAGAACCTCCAGGACGAGACCCAGGAGGGCTACTACGCCGCCGCGCAGGACAAGAACGCCGGCCAGTTCGGCCACGCCGAGCACGCCGCCAAGCGCGACTTTGACTCGGACGGCCTCGTCGAGAAGCGCTCGGTCTGAGCGTCGTCGCTCGTCGCGACGACTCGGTGCCGTCGAGCGTGTGGGTGCGGCGCGAAGAGGCGCAAGGAGGCGGCTGTACTGTCTCGTTCCCGTCCAGATTCCCTTTCCCGAGCCTGCAAAGACTGTGTTTCCTAGCCTCTCTCGTTCGGCTCGAGCCCGAGAGCCCACAGCCGTGCTCTGCAGTCTTTGCGCTCGTCTCGTGTGCCCGTAGAGAGGCTCTAGCGGGCCCGTCCAGATCCAAATCTCGCTCGTCCCCCCGCACGAGTGCGGCAAACAGCTTTGCGCGAGCGACACACAGCGTGTATGTCTGCAGTGAGTCCTTACCTTGGTGCTGGAGCCGGCGCAGAGCTTCGGTCGGCAGCCGGCCTCCCTCAGGCGAGGTTTGAGCGTCGCGCAAGGTGCTTTCTCGAACCCTGCTCTGCGGCCGCTTCGACCTCGCGCGACGCAACGCCCCCTGTCACCAGTACTGCCGTCGAGACGCACCCGCAACGATGGCGCACGAGGACGGCTCGCTGCGAGAGAGAGAAGCCGCAAGCCGTTCAGGAGGCCCGAGCCGGCGCGCACGGTGATCTAGCGGTCGCGCGCGAGGCATTCGCTCGCTGCGAGCCCCGGAACTCCTGAGGCTCACTCAGAGCAACGAGCATGCGAAGCGCCGAGCACGAGGGACCGCGACTGAGCGAGAGAATGAGAAGGGGAAAGCGGCGACGGCGGCGGACTGAGGCGAGCGTTCGAACGCTGAACTCTGAGCGGCCTTTTCAACACTGAGCTCATCCTCTCGCTATGTCTAGTCGGACACCTCGAGTCTGGCGCGCCGAGAGGGCCGGAGCGAGAAAACCGACTGCTGGGGAGAGATACAGGACAAGCGACGTAGCAGACCAGCACGTAGAGCAGAAGGTGCTGAATTGCGAGCCCGGCTACAGCGAACAGAGCCGACGACGAGAAACGAGGCGAGGCACGTAGACATGCAGATGGGCGAGGCGAAAGGGCAAAGAAGAGGCCAGTTGACGTCGCTCGACGAGGTGGGACAGAGCGAGTAAGAGGAGGAGGCAAGCGCTTGGCCCGTTCATCGGCGTCTCGCCGATAACGACTAGCGACGGGAGAGCGCAGGAGGATCTGAGGAGAGCGAAAGACGGACGAGGAGAGACGGTCGACGCCGGCGCCGGCGAGGAACCGCACCATGCGGCCCTGAGCAAGCCAGGCTGTGCGGCCGCTCGAGAGCCTCTCGTAGAGGCCGAGGGAGAGCTGGCGAGCCGAGAGCCTCGCAAGAGAAGCCGGGAGCACTGGTACGAGCGGTCGGCAGCCGAGGAGCCGCGAGCCGGGTGCTCGTGGGCGCGAGCACATGCAGACGCAGCGAGGGCTGAAGGTCGGCGAGCTATTGCAGCATGAGACCCACAGAGCGCGCGCGCACGCTCAGAGGGAGGGCGCGCTGCGCAGACAGAGTGGGAGAGCGGAGAGCGGGAAGGTGATGACGCGGAGGAGAAGAGCGCGACGGCGACGAGCGGTGACGGTTCGAGCACGAGCGGGTGGGCAGAGAGCACGCGAGGAGATCGAGGGTGCCAGTGTGCAGGCCAGAGGGTTGCGGAGAGAGGGAGAGCGAGTTTAAGCTGCCGAAGTCCCGAGCTCGACGCGGCTGTCTGGCGGCGACGAAGTGCGAGACGAGAGACGATCTCGCCCTTCTCGCCCATCCCCCTGCGCTCGTAGACACCTCCGCGTGCTCTACACCACCCCGACTCTCGTCGCACCTACCCACCCATCATGGCTGACTCTGCTGCCCCGGCTGCCAAGTGAGCCCGCCGTCCCTCTCCCTCCTCTTCGCGCCTTTTTGCCCCCGAGATGGGCCCTCCCTCGCCCCGACACGCCTCGCCGAGTCTCGCCATCGCGTGCACGCGAAACAGCGCATCCTCGAGCCCTGGTTGCGACCGACGGCACACCTCGAATGGGTCGGTGGCGACCTGCAGCGCATCCAGCGAGCTGACCTCTTTGTCCCCCTCCCCCTCCCCCTACCTCGCCCGCTGCCGCTCGTCGCAACAGGCCCGAAGCCCCCGCCGCTGAGGCGCCCGCCCAGACTGGCGGCCTCGAGAACCCGGAGGAGGCCCTCATCGAGTCCAAGTGCGTCGCTCGTCCATCCTCCTCGAGCCGGACCCCGCGCGGGTTGCGACGGGTGGGGCAACCAGTAACTGACCTTGCCCCTCTCTCTCCCTGTCTACAGCTGGGACCAGGTTGTCGAGTGCGTCCATCTCTCGCCGCCTCGTTCGCGTGACCGGCCGCTCATGCCGCTCCCCCCACCTGCAGCAACTTCGACGACATGAACCTCCGCCCCGAGCTCCTCCGCGGCATCTACGCCTACGGGTGCGTCCCCCCATCCTCTCGTCGACGTCGTACATCCACTCACGCTCGTCGCCTCGCAGTTTCGAGCGTCCCTCGGCCATCCAGCAGCGCGCCATCATGCCCGTCGTTGCCGTGCGTCCTCGTCTCGCCCACCTCGTCTCGCGACGACCTGCGCCCTGACACTCTCTTCCTCCTCTACCACAGGGCCACGACGTCATCGCCCAGGCCCAGTCGGGTACTGGCAAGACCGCCACCTTCTCGGTCTCGATCCTCCAGTCGATCGACGTCTCGCTCAAGCAGCCCCAGGCCCTCGTCCTCGCGCCGACCCGTGAGCTCGCGCAGCAGATCCAGAAGGTCGTCGTCGCCCTCGGCGACTACATGAACATCGAGTGCTTCGCCGCGGTCGGCGGCACGTCGGTCCGCGAGGCCATGGCCAAGCTGCAGGAGGGCGTCCACGTCATTGTCGGCACCCCGGGCCGCGTGTTCGACATGATCCAGCGCCGCGCTCTCAAGACCGACCACATCAAGATCTTCTGCCTCGACGAGGCCGACGAGATGTTGTCGCGCGGGTTCAAAGACCAGATCTACGACGTGTTCCAGTTGCTCCCGCCGACGACCCAGGTCGTCCTCCTGTCGGCCACCATGCCCGCCGACGTCCTCGAGGTCACGACCAAGTTCATGCGCGACCCGATCCGCATCCTCGTCAAGCGCGACGAGCTCACCCTCGAGGGCATCAAGCAGTTCTACATTGCCGTCGAGAAGGAGGACTGGAAGCTCGAGACGCTTTCGGACCTGTACGAGACCGTCACCATCACCCAGGCCGTCATCTTCTGCAACACCCGCAGGAAGGTCGACTGGCTCACCGAGAAGCTCCAGGCGCGCGAGTTCACCGTCTCGGGTCCGTCCCTCTCCCTCTCTCTCTCTGTCGGTGGGTCCGTGGCCTGACTCTCTCTCTCGCAGCGATGCACGGCGACATGGAGCAGGGCCAGCGCGAGGTCATCATGAAGGAGTTCCGCTCGGGCTCGTCGCGCGTCCTCATCACGACCGACCTCCTCGCCCGTGGTATCGACGTCCAGCAGGTCTCGCTCGTGCGTCCCACCCTCTCTTTCCTCTTCCTTGTTCTCGACCTGACCCACACCCTCTCGTGCAGGTCATCAACTACGACCTCCCGTCGTCGCGCGAGAACTACATCCACCGCATCGGTCGCGGCGGTCGCTTCGGTCGCAAGGGCGTCGCCATCAACTTTGTCACCACCGAGGACGTCCCCGCCCTCCGCGACATCGAGCGGTTCTACAACACCCAAATCGACGAGATGCCCATGAACGTCGCCGACCTCGTGCGTCCCTCTGTCTTTCTCGCCGCGTGCCTCGTCCTTGAGCGTCTCTCACTAACTCGCTCCTCGCCTCACCGCAGATCTAAGCGTCTCATCGACATCGTCTCGCTCGTCCTCGTGCGACACGACGGAGGGAGGGTGGGACCGGTCGGCGTGTGAGACGCAGAACGCGAGAAAGGAGGCGGCGCCCTTCCGACTTTCGCTCCTCGCCCTCGACCGTCGACTCCCTGTCCTCCTCCCACCCTTTCTCTCTGCTACCCGCACCCTAGAGTCCCTCCTCCTCTTTCGCACCCTGTGCTCTTCCTCTGCACCCCCTCTCCTCTCCGTACCTACCTTTCACCCTCCCCCGTTAAAAGCCTGGCGACCCGCCCTCTTCCTCTCCTCCCGCTTTACTCCCCCTCTCTCTCTCACCTATCTCCCCCTCTACCCCCTTTCACCGTAGCTGGCACTGTAACCCTTCACCTTCCGTCCCCACCTGCCTGCTCTCGTGCGCGCTCGCTCGTCTCCCTCGTCGAGAGATTTCGGCTCCCGGACCTCTTCCTGCGCCTGTCGTGGCGGACCTGGCCCTGCGCTTCTCGCACTGTCAAAGCGAGAGAACAAGCACGTCGTCGTCGAGAATAGCTGGCTCTCGCCGCTGAACGCGAGCGAGCGCCTGGTCCGCCACTTGCGCAGTCGCCGCTCCCCGCCTCAGCTCGCCGTCGTCCTCTCTCGCTCGCAAGCTCACCAACTCAACCATGTTCCTGTGCCTCCCGATCGTCTTTGGCGTCAACACCAAGTGAGTCGACGCGACCCCTGCACCTTGCGCCAGACGAGCGACGACCGCCCGGCTGAACCCCTCTCTCGTCGTCGTCGCGCAGGCTCAAGCAGGAGGGCGACGAGGTCCGCCCGTGCCAGAACTGCCACAACCGCTCGTGCGTCAAGGTCAAGCGCTCCAAGCGCTTCGAGCTCTTCTGGGTCCCGCTGTGCGTCTCTCTCTCGCCTGATGACGACGGCGGACCTTGGCGGGCACTGACGCTCTCCTCGCTACAGGATCCCGCTCGGGAGCAAGCACGTCTGGATGGTGAGCTGTCTCTCTCCCTTCTCGCGCAACTCGAGCTGACTCTCGATCCGCCGTTGCAGTGCCACATCTGCAGTGCGTCCGCGTCCCCACCTCCTCCTTCGCCTCGCCCCGCCGCCTCACGACGAGCCTCACTGACCCGTCCCTCGCTCCCGCACACTCGCAGAGGTCTCCTACGCCGCGGACCCGGCCGAGAAGGACGCGCCCGCCTCGGCGCAGCACGCCGCCGCCGCGCCGCACGGTGGCCAGCCTGCTCCGGGACGAGGGTACGACGTCGGCTACCAGGGCCAGGGCGCCAAGGTTTGAGCCTGCGCCCGGTGGCGAGCGCGTGGGTGTCCATAGCTTTTTGTACGACTTTATGCACCGTCGAGCGGCTTGTTGTTCTCTCTCGAGACGCTCTCAGCCACGCAGAGAGCATAGAGACCTTGAGAGCTACGGAACGACTCGTTACTGCATTGGTCACTTCTCGATGTACAGGGAAGAGAACCCGCCTCCTCTCAGAGCTCGACCGTCCGGATCCTTGTGCCGGGCACGATCCCCCTCCTCTTGGCCGCCGCCGTCCCTCCCTCCTTGGCCGCCGCGCCGTGTCGGTCGCTGAGCGCCTTCTCGACGTCCGACGTCAGGGCGCCGTAGAAGCCGTACCCGTCCGAGTACGACAGCTCGTCCTCGGCGCGCCGCGTGTCGGCGTGCAGGTGCGTGATGGGCTGGCCCGTCTTGGCGTCGATCTCGCCTGCAAAGTGGTCGACGAAGCGCTGTGTACGGCGGGCGAGGGAAGAGAGAGAGGGGAGGTATCGAGGCGAGGTCAGTGCCGAGTCGAGGGCTGGACGGAGAAAGAGAAGGGGCGCGAGCGCACCGAGTTGGGCTTGCGGGTCGCCTCCTGGTGGAGCTGCTTGAGGAGCCGGTGCACCTCGACAAAGTAGACCTGGAGCGCGTCGAGGTACCGCTGCGTCTGGCGGTGCTTGGACGAGGCGACGACCGAGATCGAGTCGTCCTGTTGACGACGGGGCCGAGGCAAGGTGAGCTCGCCGCCTTGACATGGACACGGCGACGCGAGAGAAGGGAAGAGAGAGAGGGAGGAGATAGAAGGAGAGGGAGCGAGGAGAGGGAAGAGGGAGAGAGAAAGAAGGGAGAGGGAAAAGAGGGAGGACGCACCTTGATGATGTAGCCGATGCCGAGACCGTCGGCGACGACAGGGCCAAAGCCAAACAGGCGCAGCGACACATTGCCGCAGTTGGACGTGCTGAGCGTGCTGTGGCCGAGCTGGGCGTAGCCCGGGTCCTTGAAGAGCTCGGGGATGCGCTCGGCAATCTTGAGGCTCACCTCGTCGGCCTCGTCCGACGACTCGCTCTCGCTCGACGACGACGACGACTCGTGCAGGTCGCCGTTCGACAGGGCGCGTTGGCGCTTCTCGCGCGCCTGCTGCGCGAGGCAATACATGGCGTACAGGATGCGGTCCTGACCGAGGCCCTTTGAGCACTGCCGCGTGAGCTCGGTGTGCGCCTTGCACGCCTTGCGCAGGGCGTCGATCTTCTCCCTCGGCGACGCCTCGGAGCAGAACGTCTTGACAAAGGCGACCGACCTGCAGGGGGAGAACGGGCGAGTCAGGCATGGCTCCTCGAGCGGCAAGAGAGGGAGAGAGGCGAGGAGCGTACTCGGGCGTGACGGAACGGACGGCCTCGGTGCGGCCGTGCAGGAACGCCTTGGTCATGGCGGGCTCGTACACGCACTCGATGCGGCCGTACAGCGAGAAGTAGGCGGCCTGGTACGCCATCTGGACGAACGCGTCGGGCGAAAAGCCGTGCTCTGCGACGACGAGGGACGAGAGCTTGTCAGTGATGGATGCCCGAGAGAAGAGGAGGAGGAAGGAGGAAGAGAGGGGACGCACGCGTGATGGCGTTCTTGCCGTACACGTCAAACTCGAGCGCGACCGCCTCGTTCTGGCAGATGAGGTCTGACAACCTCGTCTCGGCAAAGCGCTGCAGGTGCGACGTCTCGGTCAGTCACGCTGTACGAGTGCGCAGTGACGTAGGAAAGAGAGGAGGAGAGAGGAGGACGCACGACGGCCATCTTGAGCTCCGGCGTCATGATCCACTCGAGCTTCTTGGGCGCGACGTCGATCTCCTCGGGCTCGCCGTCCTTGACGGCGTCGGCCGGGGCCGCCTTCTTGCCCGGTCCACCCTTAGCCCACGGCGACAGCTTGGCCTTGAAGAGGCCGGCGGCGGCCGGGTTGATCGAGCGGGCGAAGCGCAGGATGAGCTCGGTGTAGACGTCGGCGACGTAGCTGCGGTCAGGCACGCTCGAGGAGGGTCAGATTGTGACAAAGACGAGGGGGCGAGAGAGAGAGAGAGAGAGGAGGGAGCGAGGACGCACCGCAGGACCGTGTGCCCGTCGACGCCGCTGTGCTCAAAGTTGACGCCCGCCGCGCCGTTTGCCGCGACGATGATCTGGAGCTGCAGGTCGGACATCGAGAGTGTCAGGCGAGGCTCGAGACGTGACGAGTCGAGGCCGAGGAAAGGAGAGGAAGGCCGAGCGCACCTTGTCGTACCACCGGTTCGTGCACGTCCCGACCTGGACGCCCTTCTCGAGCTTGTACGTGCCGCACAGCATGTTGTTGCACATCTCGCTCGCCGTCTCGGGGCTCGTGTCGTCGAGCGCGACGACGAACAAGGCCTTGTCGATGACGTCGAGGCACATGGCGTTGCCCTCGTTCTTCATGAGGCCGGCGCGGCACGACGCCCACGTTGCCCGGCGCTCGGTCGACAGGACGCCGAGGGCCGACTGCGCGACTTGGTTCGGCGGCGTGCGGCCGGCGTCGGCGACGATGGCCGTCAGGTTCGACAGGAGGGCGCGCTCGGTGAGCGCGGGTCGGTGCTTCGAGTCGAGGACCTGCGTGATTGGCAAGAGCGTGAGTTCACGTCGCTCTTCTCGACGGCCGAACACAGAGAGAGATAGAGAGAGAGGAGGACGCACCTCGAACCAGTAGAACTGCCCTCGGCAGAGGACGACGATGTGGCGGCTCTCCGGGTCGATCTGCAGCCTGCAGCCCGTGCGCGTCGGGATGCGCGCCGCGCCGAACAGCTTCTGGTACTGACTCATGTCGAGGGGCGTGCCGCGGACCTGGTCGGGCTCGAGTTGGCCGGTGCGCAGGTCGTGGATGAAGGACAGCGAGGCGAGGATGAGCGACGTGGCGCGCATGAGCTGGTTGCCGCGTGCAGGTGTCGGGTCGTCCCTGCGAATTGCAGAAGCTGTGAGTCCTCGTCCATGCAACATGACGCCGCCGCTCTCTGCACGAGTGCAGGGAACAAGGAGCGAGATTGGGAGGAAGAGGACGCACTCGAGGATGAAGAAGGGGTTGAGGGACAGGACGACCGACTCGGAATGGCTCAAGTAGCTCTCGGTCTGCGTTCGCCATGGCCGGCCCATCAGTCCCTGCCTCGCTCGCATCGAAAGGGGGCCGAGAGAGAGAGAGAGAGAGGCGACGCACCCACCACTCCTCGATGTAGCTCGCCCTGCCCGCCGCATACTCCTTGAGGCGATGATGCAATTCAGGACCCTCGTGCTCCTGGAAGTCTTTGACGGCCTGCTTGGTGCGCTCGTGCTCGGCGGGCGACTGCGCGAGGAGGGAAGCGGGGGTCAGTGAGGAGGACGAGGAGGATGAGGGTGGTGGTGCTGCGAGGGCGGCGCTGGTGGTGGGTACCCGTCGTGGACCCTCTCTGCTCCATAGAGCACCCCCCTGCGCACTGCCCAGCCGCTCTCGCCGCCGAGCCCACCTCGATGCGCTCATCGTCCGCACCTCCTCGCCCTTCTCCCGCTCGCACCACACCGCAACCAGGGGAAAGTGGAGCGCACCTGGAGCGCCTCGAGAGCCTTGAGGTACCGTGCGAGCGTGTCCTCGAGCGGCGGAACGGGGAGCTTGGGCAGGAGGCCTTGGCCCTGGAACGTCTTGCCGGCGGGGAACGAGTTGATGGGCGTCGACGCGACCGTGACGGGGCGGGACGGCATGCGCGGCGAGAGTGCTGGTCGTGCTGGTGGTGCTGGCTGAGCGAGAAGCAGCGAGAGTCGTGCGGCGTGCGGAGAGAGAGAGAGAGCGGCCGCGACTTGTTGCTTCTCCCTCGGCCTCGGAACTGTTCTCGAGCGCGCGCGCAGACGACAAGTGTCGTCGTTCCGAGGTGGGGACGAGCCAGATCTCCGAGTCGGGCAAAAGCGGGGTGCGGAAGTGTGGCCAGGCGAGATCCAAAGCGCGCGGACTTTGCTCCAGCGCGGTCTGCACCGCTCCTTGCGACGCTCTCCAAGCCTCTCTCGATGTCACGCTGCTCTCGGAAGGAGAGAGCGCGGGAAAGAACGAAGCGAGAGGCCGAGGTCCGTTCGCAAAAGGGCCTCGAAACCGTGCACAGACCTCGGCCAATTGAAAGCCCCAGCTCGCGCGCCATGAGCGCAAACACAGTCCTCGTTGCAGCCCTCGCAGCTACTCGCGCTTGTCGCCGACCGTGTCGGCCCACCGCGGCGGCACGACCCACTGCGCCTCTCGACCTCGAGCGTCCTTGGCCGTCGACGACGGCGGCGAGGCGGGCGGCAGCTCGGCGTAGTAGGACCGCATGAGGAGGACGAGCATGGCGAGGACGAGGCCGAGCGACGAGTTGACGGTCGAGGGCCACACCGACATGCCGTACTCGATGGCGACGAGGAGGGCGAGGCTGTGCGTGCGACGAGAGGGCGGGTCAGTACGAGTGCTGCGGCGCGAGTGCTGGGCAGTCTGCTCAGCGACGAGCGGCGCGACGACGCGCGCCACCCATCGCAAGATCCTGCCGTCGCTCGCGCGCACCCGAAAAGAGGGGAACCCGCCGACGCACCCTTGACCTCCCTCGACCGCGCCGACGCCGCCGCCGCCGCCGCACACGAGCCAAGGCAGGCTCCACGCGAACCACGCATAGAACTGCGGGTGCAGGCTCCGCGCGCACAGGACGCCCGTCAGGTTCGACAGGAAGAAGACGGTCGCGATGCCTGTGACGAGGGGGAAAGGGGGGCAGACGAGGAAGGTCAGTTCGAGGCGCAGGCCGAGAGAGAATGGGAGAGAAGGGAGGAGAAAGAGAGAGTCGTCGACGCACGCGAGGACGAGAGCCCCGCCGGGCTCGGCTTGCGACCCGGGAACCTCGCCGCGCGCCTGAGCAAGACCGCGACGCCGCCGTCCTCGGCGGCCCACTTCTCGGCCCACAAGACGAGGCCGGCCGCGTGCGCGCCGAGGAGGACCGTGCCCCACCTCGGGTTGTCGAACGCGTCCTCGCCGAGGAAGCGCCAGTTGAGCGTGTAGCGCCAGTCGAACGCGCGCGCAAAGTCGAACGCCTGCGCGCCGTACGTGAGGGCGTGCTCGCGGGTCGTGAGGAAGGGCGACGAGAAGAGGACGAGCGGGAGGACGAGGAGGACGAGGTGCTGGAGGGCGGCGAGGGGCGACAGGTGGACGAAGGCGAGGTAGAAGAGGGCGGGGAGGAAGAGGAGGGCCGACATCTTGATCGACAGGGCGCAGCTGCGCTCGGGACGATCGATCAAGTCAGTACGTGCAACGAGGTGGACTCGTCGCCGCTCAGACACAGGACTCGAGACCGTGCGCACCTGAGCAAGACGGTCCCGAGCATCCACCTCATCTCGACGCCCCGCCGCTCGCCCTTGCCCGTCCCGCCGGCCGGCACCATGTACAGCGCGATGGCCGAGTATACGAGGAGCATGACGACGGCGTCGTTGAACATGCGCAGCAGGTAGATCGAGTGGAGCCGCTTGGACAGCGTGAGGAGGACGAGGGCGTAAGGCGGGATCTGCGGGCCAAGGGTTTCAGAAACTACTCGCACGGTGCGGCACTCGGGCAGCTGGCGAGAGAGAGTCGTTGAGGAAGTGGACGCACACGCTCGTTGCGGCGGTAGATGCCGAAAAAGACAACGGCGAGGGTCGCGAGGTAGACGCCCGCGAACGCCCACTGGGCGCGCTTGAGCTCGTTGCCGCCGTTGGTCAACCAGGACAGGGCCGAATAGACGTAGACGTGGAGCGCCGGGTAGCTGTGGCGTGCGAGGGTCAGTCGCGCTCTCGTGCGAGGAAGGGATCGAGAGCGGGACGAACTAGGCGGGACCCGAGTCGCCCTTGATGAGGTTATAGTCGCGCGCACCGGCGAGGAAGGCTTGTGACTGCTGCAGGTAGGTCGAAAAGTCGATCTCGGTGTCTGTTGCGGGTGAGAAGACGAGGTGAGCAGGTGCGAGGACTGACGCTCGAGAGGAGGGAAACGCGGGGACGCACAGTTGACGTAGCCAACGATGCCATAGCCCAGGACGGCCTCCCACACGAGGAGGAGGGTGGCGACGAGGTCGAAGCAGCGGTTGTGGTCGGTCCAGAGGGCGAGTGGGTGGTCGAGGAGGTAGTCGAGGAGGGAGGGCTCGGCGGGTGCTCGGGCTTTGGGGGGTGTCGGCAAGGGCGAGGGGCCATCGTCGAGCTCTGTGATGCGGCTTGATGCGGTGGCTGGTGTGCTTGTGGGCTGCCGAGGTGGTCGAGGTGGGGAGCGAGCTGGTGGAGGCGACGACGCGCGAGGAGTCGGGAGGGGCACGCCGTACATCTCGCCGGGCGGCTCGGGTCGCTGCTGAAGTTCAGTCGGGGACCAAGGCGCAGCTCGTGAGCCTGGCGAGGGTGTAGAGTGAGAGCGAGAGCGAGTGTTCTCCGTCGTCGCGTTGGTTGCTCGTCGACCCGCGGCCCGCTTCCTCCACCACGTCAAGCGCTCGCTAGAACCGTAAAACTACGCTCAGCGTGGCTCGAAAACCATGTGCAAGGTGCGCCCTCGCCCTCTCGCGTTGTCTTTGTGCGTCCGGCTCATCTCATCTCGCAACAGCACATCCTCAACGCCCAGGCCAGCATCCGCGCTCCGTGCTGCAAGAGGTGGTTCGACGTGAGCACTGCCTTCCCCTTCTCTCCCAGCCCCGACCCGCACAGGAGCTGACCTCGCCCCTCCTCCCTCCCTCCCTCTCCCTCGCGACCGACCACGCCTCCCACCCCGCACCCGCTCAACCTCCTCCACTGCACTCGTACCCACCGCCACAGTGCGCAGAGTGCCACGCCGAGGTGTCGGACCACCCGCTCGCGCGCATGACCGAGATGGCCTTCCTGTGCAAGAAGTGCCGCAAGGCGTTCCGCAAAGACATGGGCCAGTACGAGGACAGCGACGAGTACTGCCCGCACTGCGACAACCATTATGTGCGTCGAAGCTTTCGCCCTTCTCGTCTTGTGCGGCGTCGGCGAGCCGTTGCCGGCGCTGCTTGTCCGAGATCCTGACCGTCCCGACTCTCGACCCTCGCTCACGCCCAGGTCATCGAGGCCAAGACGGCCAACGCCATGCTCACCGTCGAGAGCGAGGACGTGCGCGTCGACAACCGGTGCGTCCCCCTCGCGTTCCCTCCCCATCCTCGTCCCGCTCGGCCCGCTCGTGGCAGCGTCGCCGGCCGTTCAGGCGCACCCGGCGCACAAGCAGCCGGGTCGCCCTGATGCGTGCCTGCGGCATGTCCGACCAAGCACTGACCCTGCCCTCGGACTCGCACACAGGGCTATCAAGGACGACCGCGTCAAGGAGGGCAAGATCGACACCTCGGAACTCGACGACTGGCTTACCCAGCTCGACGGCGCGCCGGGACCGGCACCTGAAGACGCACAGTGAGCGAGTGCACGCCGAGCGGGCTCCCCCAGATCAGACTCTCCCCTCTCCTTGTTGTTCTCGTTCCTGTATCTCGGGCCTTCTTCCTCAAGCAGCTGCATCGCATAGTTCTGCTCTCGGTCCTCTCCTTTCGCCTCGAGCCGCACGAGAGAGCGAGTGAGAGGCTCTACAGCTGCATCGCTCGGCGCCCGTGTCCCGTCTACAGCTCCTCAAAGCTCGCGACCGGCCCCGACCCGCTCCACGCGCCCCACCCCTCTGCGAACCCCTCGCCGCGCCACACCTGCCCGACGAGCCACCAGCCCATGTACCCGCCGATGCCGACGACGAGGAGGAGGTGGATCCAGACGGCGTCGAGCGCGAGCGCGTCGAGGAGCGCCGAGGGCGGCTCGAACCATGCGCGCGGCGAAGGGCGGTCCGAGGGCCCGAGGACGGTGACGGTGAGCGAGTGGACGTAGCCCGGCGTCGTGTTGGCGTGGAGGACGTAGAGGGTCTGGAGCTGTAGACGGTGACGAGGGAAGGCGAGGAGAAAGACGAGATGAGTCCCGATCCCGCTCGGGCGCGAACGTGCGACCGCGAGAAAGAGAGGAAGAGAGAGCCAAGGAACGCACCTCTTCGTCGTAGCGCCACTCGCCGTCGCCATCTCGCAGCTGCACCCTCAACCGCCCGCTCCTCGCCGCCTCGCCGTACCTCCTCGCGGGGAGGAACACCTCGGTCTCCCTCGCGCGGCACTCTGCGCCGACGAGCGGCGGCGCGTCGGGCTCGGCGTCACCCTGTGCGACGGTGGGCACGGATGCGGCGAGCGGGTGCGAGGGCGGGATCGGGTTGAGGTACGAGAGGTGGAAGCGGCGCGTGTGCAGGTCGAACGAGGTGCGCAGGGGGATGCCGGCCGTCTTGCAGGCGTACGGGCGCTGCAAGCGAGTCAAACCGTGAGCCTTGAGTGCGCGAGCATGCACGGAAGAGACAGAGAGAGGAAGAGAGACGCACCTGTACCGCGTCGAGGGCCCGTGCGCCGACGTTGAGCCGCGCCGACTCGCCGCCGTCCTCGGCCGCCTTGAGCGCCTCGGGCGTCACGTCCGACAGCGAGAACCACGAAAAGTTCTCGCCGTTCCACGAGTCGCCCCACTCGTCGTTGTTGAGCGCGTTGTAGTTCCACAGGCTGCGAGGTCGCGCGAACGAGGACAGGGTCAATGAGGGCGCTCGAGCGACCGACTCGACCTCTTTTTCGTCGCGAGGCGAAGAGGAGGGGACGCACTTGAAGTTGCTGAGGCCGGCGTCGCCGATCGCCGAGCAGATTCCGTCGAGCATGCGCTCCTGCCACTGAAAGTCCTTGGTCGCGAACGCCTTCTTCTGGTTGAGGTCGAACGGGACGCCCGTCTCGCCGAGCACGATCGGCGTCTCGCCGAGCTGTCGGTACGCGTGGCGGAGGATGGTCGAGATCTGGAGGGCGTAGCTGCAGAAGGCGAGGGAGGGGTCCGAGAAAGGTCAGGCGAGGCCGCACGGCGAGTGTCATCGGGAGCAGGACGTACTTCTTCTTGAGGCCCTTGCGGCCAAAGTACTGCGCGCGACGAGAGCGAGTCAGGGCACAGGTCGGGCATCGTCGACCACCGGTGGCAGGAGCCGACCGGCCGAGGTCATCGTGGGGGCGACGACGGCAGAGCCGGCGCAGGCGCACGACGGAGCGAGATGAGGGACGCACGAGGGCCTTGAGCAAGAACATGCCCTGCGAGGATGAGGTACGTGCGTCAGAAAGCAGGTCGTCTGAACAAGCGACAGACAGGGCGCTCGGCCGGTCGTCGCAGAGAGAGGACACGTCGCGACGCACCCTCGACAGGCCCTGGACGTTGGCCGTCATGAAGCCGAGCTTCTTCTCGAACAGCGTCTGCAGGTCGTACCAGTGCGGCGCGTAGATTATGCCCTGCGGCCTCGAGGTCGGCGGGAAGGTCGGGCAAAACTGCGGGCACGAGGGGGCTAGTGAGCCGTCGACCAGGGGGCCCAGCTCGACTCGTCACACAAGGCGTCGAAGGCGAACAGAACGAGGAACGGTCGGGCTCACCTCGTTGGGCATCGGCTCGACGAACGTGAACCAGGTCGACGGGTTGGGCGCTCGCCGGATGCGCGCCGAGAACTTGCGCACGAACGGGAAGTAGAAGTCGCTGCGCTCAAGAACGAGGAGGAGGAAGAGTCAGGCTCGTTGGCGCTGCCTGGCGGCCGGGCCCCTCGAGGAGAAGGAAGAGAGAGACGCACCGATACCAGCTGACGTCCTCGCCCTGCTGCCTCCTGCCCCTCCTCCCGCCCTCGCCGCCCTCCATCTCGACGCACCCCTCGAGCACGACGTCGGCCGGGAACCGCCGAAAGTACTCCTGCTTGAGCACGACGCCCTCGCCGACCTCGCCGCGCTGCGCGTCCCACTGCCACACGCCGTGCTCGGCCCACAGGCAGCCCGTCGTCGAGGTTGGGAGAGCGACGTAGGCGGGCGACGAGGGCGTGAGCCAGGCGGTACGCTGTTGAGGCGGGACGAGGAGGACGTGGTGCGTGACGGCGGTGACGGGGAAGGAAGGCGCATAATGCGGAACGAGGACCGAGTGGCCGCTGCCGAGGGCCCACCTGTGTAGCGCGAGAGTCAGTAAGCGGGTAATAGGAGGACCAAGGTGAGAGAGAGAGCGCGAGCACGCACGACTGGACCGCCGACGGGAAGTAGCCGATCGCGAGGTCGGCCGTAAAGTCCCACGCGTACGGCGACAGGAGCTCGATGTAGCCCTTATGCGGCTCGTTCATGACCTGCGGAAGGTAAGGAGTCAGGGCCGGAATGCGGAAGGAAAGCTGGGTCGAGAGGAGGCACGCACCTCGAAGCCCATGACGCCCTCGAGGTCGCGCAACCGGTCCGCCAGCACGCCGAACGCCTCGCACATGCTCTCCTGCAGGAACGTCTGGAGCCCGACCTCGTCGTCGTCGTGGCCGCCCTGGCCCCACTCGCCCTTGTGCAGCCGTCGCCGCACGCGCCGCTTGGGCGCGAACACGTCGCCGCCCCAGAACGCGGTCGCGGCCGTCGCCGCCGCGAGCTTGGTGACGCCGCTCGGCCACACGTTGGGCGGCGGGTCGTGCGGCTCGAGGTGGAGGTTGTGGGCGTGCGCGGCGCCGGTCGCCTTCATGTTGCGCACGTCGAAGCCGACGAGCGACAGGGTCCACATGGGCGCGCCGGACCCGCCGGCGTGTCGGGACCAGACGTCTTGGTGCGCGTCGACGTAGCACCGGATGCCGTACTGCGGGAAGAGCGAGACGAGGGCGTGCAGGTAGGCGATGTAGGCCTGGTCGTGCTCGCCCGGGCCCGCGTGCTCGAGGGCCTCCCAGGTGACGACGAGGCGGATGAACGTGAGGCCCCAGTTGCGCAGTCGTGACAGGTGCTCGTGCCTGTGGGAGAGGGAGCTGTCAGCTGTGCCCGTACGAGCCGGGTGCGGCAGAGGGACAGAGCGAAAGGGAGAGAGGTGGACGCACGATTCCTCGAGAGGCCAAGGCCGGCCGACGAACGACAGGTTGGCGCCGTCAAAGTAGGCGTCGCCCATGTCGAGGTGGGTGAGGCCGTTGGGCTCTGCGGGGAGCTTGTCGAGGCCGCTCACATTGGCGCCGTGGAGGAGGAGCCGCCGACCGTACGAGTCGAGGAAGAAGCGGCCTTTGGACGCGTCGAGCGGGGCAGGGCCGACCGAGGTGCTGGCGAGGGAGGCGGCTGGGGAACTGGTGCTCCCGCAGCGGTAGTCGCTCGCGAGGGACGGATGGTCGACAGGTGGGGGAGGAGGACGAGCAGGCATGGCGACGAGCGGCGGGACCGGCGACCTGCGTCGGTGGGTGTGGACGCTGCCGCGAGCTTCGTAGATGCTCTGCAGCTGTGCAGGCTGACGCTCGGCGGTGTGTGAGGCGAGAGAGCTGCGAGCAGGCCCACCTCTTGGCCTCCTCCTCGTCTACGGCTGTTGCTCGGCCTGGCCCGCACCTGGATGCCCTTGCTGCACCCTAGGACTCCACTGCGCCTCCTTGCGCGTGCTTCGGCGCCCGCTCCACCTCTCGCGCGCCTCGCCAGGTCGACCTCCATCTTCATCAGCAAACTCGCTATTCTCCCCCCGTCAGCACCTCGAGCCCGCGCCAGGTGGACCAGCGGCACCTGTGCATCGGCGGCGACCCGAAGCCAAGCTCGCAGCACGCGTAGCGGGTCTGCAGGACGCGACCTGTGCCCTCTCGGCTGCGGCGGTCCTGCCCGCTCTCGCGCTCGACAGGCTTGCCGCATAGCGCCTGAGCATCGCCGTCGTGCAGCCCCACGTCGCTTGCTCAGGATGTGGAGCCACCGCGCGAGCAGGACCAGGCCTGTCGCGCGAGCAGGCTCGCACTCGGGCTCTCGCTCGTGCACACAATGTGCGCCTGCAGCTCGCGCCCGCCTCTCGCGTTCTGTCCTTGCGGCACACTACCGCGCACAGCTGCGCGAGCGGGTCGAGCCAGGCAGCTTGACCGCAGAGCAAGGGCGTGGCGACCCTGCCCCCAGCCCTTTTTGCTTCCTCTTTCTCCCTCAGCTCGCTGCACCTCCTGCAGCCGCTCGCGGACAGCTTTTCCTGCTCAACTGGCGACTTCTCGAGCGTGCGCTCGCACCGTCGCTACGAGCCTGCTCGTGCTGGCGATCGTTTCCTTGCCGCCGCGCAGCCTCGCGAGTTTGGGAAGGCTGGTCGCTGCGAGCTGCACTCGCGGCTACCTCGCGAGCGAGCTTGCACATCTCTCGACTGCTCGGCATAAGAGACGGCTGCTGCAGGAGCGCCACCCGAGGGCTCGCCGCCGTCGCCCACAAATGAGCGTGCCAGTCTCTCTCTTCTCTCGCTCTGCCCACGCCTGAGCAGGCCGGATGTATTTCAGCGCGTGACTGCGCAGAGCGTGTTGGGCAAGCGCCCAATTCAGGGCGGGTAGCACCAGCTGCTGGTCGAGCGGCTCGAGTGCGAGCGAGCCTTTGCCCTCACGAGGAAGGTCCGGCGACCAAAGCGCGCGAGCGGCGGATTCGGCTCTCGAGTTTCAGACCGGCAAGCGCAGACGATCGACCTCCCCGTTGTGGTCCCCTCGCGCGCCCCCCTGCTCGCGTTTGGCGTGGCCCCGCGGCGAGCCTGCTCGAGCGCCTCCTTCCCACCGCCTCGACGTCGTCCGGCTCGAGAGCGCGCACACCGACAGCGCCGCCAGACCCGCACCGGGAACCACTGACTCCTGCCCGCAGGTAGCCGCTCGCACCGCCGCTCTCACACGAGTCGGCAACCTCTCCGATCAAGCCGCCTCGTCTTCGCACGGTCACGGCGTTTGTGGAGTTCGTCCTCCCTCGACCTCTACAGCAACCGCCGCCCTCGCCCCAGCGCTCTAGCGCTCGGCACCCATCCCCCTGCGCTCGTCCAACCTCGAGCCGCACCGCCCCCGCCTTTCTGCGCGCCTCGCCGAGCGACAAGATGTTGCCGACCAAGCCCCAGCAGGCGGTGACGCACGAGCCGTTCCGGCGACACGACGAGCCCGAGTCGATGGGCGAGGTGCGTCCTTTGGTCCTTTGCCGGTGCGGGCGGTCGAGCTGGAGGATGAGGCGGCGGAGGCGGAGGCGAGCGAGTTCGCCGGTCGAGCGGGGGAAGGGCGTGGGCGGCGAGTGCGCTCGGTTGCGCGCGCTTGTTGGGGTGGTGGGAGGGTGGCGAGTGCAGCAGGGCAGCTCCAGGCGGGAGCGAGGCAGAGCACAGGGAGTGGACCGGAAGGAGGAGGAGGCCGGCCTCGCCGCGAGCGAACCACCTCCCGTCTCGCCTCTCGACACCGCTCTGCTGGGCTGCAGAAGAGATCTACATGGTCACCACCACCTGTGCGGCCGAGCAAGCACACGACTCGCGCCCCAAGAGCCGCCCTGACTGACTCTTCTGCCCCCTCCTCCCACCTCATCTCGCTCAACCGACCCTGCAGGACTCGTACCTCCGCGCACGCCGACCTGCATCCGCTACCTCGTCCAACAACGCCTCGGCCGAGTCCGGCGCACCTTTTGCCGCAGCGGGAGCTCCCCTCGGCCGCCGTGGCTCCGGCACCACCAACGGCTCCGCCGCCCCGGCCGCCGTCGCACCTGTCCCTATCCCGGGCGACGACGACTACGATGACGACCTCGACGACACGTTCAAGGGCGGCATGCCCATCGGCCTCCTGGCCGCACTCGGTGCGTCCCTCTCCCTCTCTTTCGTCCTCCTCGAGCGCACTGACTCGTCGTCTCCCGCAGGCACGCCGTACGCCAAGAAGCCCCTGTGGAAGTCGAGAAAGGTGCGTCCTCGACGACGTGGGCTACCATCAAGGCGCAGCACTGACCCTTGTTCCGGCCCGCAGTTCAAGGTCCTGTGCCCGCTCATGCTCCTCGTCATTCTCGCCGTCGCCATCCCTCTCCTCGTCTTCCCCATCGTGCGCGGCATCGCCAAGCACGCCCTGTCGACCTCGGTCCTCCACATCGACGCGTCCAACATCACGTTCCCGTCCAACGAGTCGTTCACGCTCACGCTCGAGGGCCAGGTCAAGAAGGTCGGCGTCTTCCCCGCCCAGCTCTACTTTGAGCGCCCCGTGCGCGCCTACTGGGTCAGCCCGCGCAACACGACGCGCGAGATCCAGATCGGCCACTTTGCGCTCGAGCGCATCGGCGTCGCCGCCGGCCACGGCCGCATCAAGCAGCAGACGACCTTCTACATCGACGACCAGGCCGGGTTCGCCGAGTTCGCCCAGTACCTCATCACCCAGGACGCCTTTACGTGGCGCCTCAAGTCCGAGTCGGTCCAGGCCAAGGCGCTCGGCTTCATCTCGGCCAACAAGCTCGACTTTGTCAAGGACTTGACCCTGCCCGGCATGGCCAACTTTACCAACATCGGCATCTTCGACTTCCAGCTCCCCGGCGACGACCCTGCCGGCGGCATCTCGCTCAGTGTCGGCGCGTCGTTGACCAACCCGAGGTGCGTCCGCTCCCCCTTTCCTCCTCCTTCTTGGAGGCGCCGCCCTGACCCTCTCTTCCGTCCCACAGTTCGTTCGGCATCCAGATCGGCATCCTCACCGCCGGCCTGTATTACGGCGACCTGTACCTCGGCCCGGCGCAGACGGCGTCGCCCGTCAACCTCACGACAGGGCCCAACTACCTGCACCTCGTCGGCCGCCTCGTCCCGTACCAGGACGACCCGGCCGCGCTCGCCCAGCTATCGACCCTGTTCTCGTCGTACCTCAACGGCGACACGATCCCGGTCCAGGCGCGTGGCCTGTCGATCGCGCTCCCGAGCGGCGAGAACATCGCCTGGCTGTCGACGGGCATCTCGGCGCTCACGCTCAACGTCCCGTTGCGGTCGCCGACGGGCAAGATTGCGCCCATCACGGCCATCACCATCGAGGCCCTCTCGCTCGGGTTCGACCCGAGCGCGCCGTACGCCCCGACGGCCAACTCGTCGGCCATCGCCGCCGGCTTTGGCCTCCCGTTCGGCTTCAGCCTCGACATCGTCTCGCTCAAGAACAGCTTCGGCATCGTCGACAACCGCACCATCGTCGCGTCGCTCGAGTCGCCGTACGGCTCGTCCAACACGACCATCACCTCGCGCAACGCCGGCTACACGGTCGGAGAGTGCGTCGACCGTCCTCTCGCCTCTCTCCCTCTCTCTCGAACCGCCTTCCCTGACCCGCTTCCCTCTCCTCCTGCAGCATCGACCTCGAGCTGCCTCTCGCGCCACTCACGATCGGCAACGACCAGGACGCGCACCTCGCGTTCAGCCAGTTCGCGTCCGACCTGACCAACACGAACGGCTCGGCCTTTACGCTCGTCGGCAAGACGTCGGCCATCACCAACACGCCGCTCGGGCAGGTGCGGCGAGCCTGTTCTCTCGTCCTTGCGAGGCCGCTCGAGCCCTGACTCACCTTTCTCTCCCCCTGTCGTCCAGGTCTCGCTCACCGACATCGGCTTCACGGTGCCCGCCGGCCTCATCGGCCTCGAGGGCCTCACCAAGTTCCCGACGCTCATCAACTCGGTCGACGTCGTCGGTGGCACGCCTGACGCCATCGTGCTCAACATCGCCGTCGGCCTCACCAACCCGTCCAACCTCGACCTCATGGTCGGCAACGTCACGTTCCAGCTGTTCAAGGGCAAAAGCTTCCTCGGCACCACCGTCCTACCTGTGCGACGAGTTGCTCCCGTCCTTCTTCTGCGCGACGAGCCGGATCTGACCCAGGCCTCTCGGTCGCTCGCCCACAGGAGCTGCACCTAGTCACGGGCGCCCAAGAGCACGCCGCCGTCGGCTACTTCCAGGCCAACAACAACGAGGACTCGCTCAACACGCTCCAGGCCTTCGTCTCGGGCGAGGACACGGCCCTGTCGATCTCGGGCTTCAACGGCTCGAGCGCGGTCGATTCGCTCACCCAGGCGTTCATGGCGATCCACCTCAACACGACGCTGCCCGGCCTCAAGACCAAGCTCCTCAACTACGCCAACCTGACGGTCCTGCCGACGACGGGCTACGCCAACGACCTCGCCGACACGACCGTCTCGCTCGCCAACCCGTTCACGTCGGCCCTCACCGTCACCAACATCCAGGCCAACATCACGTCGTACGGCCTGTACGTCGGAAACATCGTCACCGACACGGCGTCGCAGTTCAACGGCCGCGCCAACACCGACTCGTCGACGCTGCCCTTGTGCGTCTCGCCTCCCGCCGCCCTTTCTCCTCTTCCCGCCCTCCTCCTGACAGACCTCTTCCCTCGTGCAGCGACCTCAACCTGTACCCTCCCGACATCTTCTCTCTCCTGCGCGCCCTTGCCGTCGATGCCGGCCTCGGCACCGAGCAGCTCGACGGCATCGTCCGCCTCGGCGGGTACGAGTACGTCCCGACGTCGCCCAACCCGTCGGGCGCAACTCGTCAGCGCACAAAGCGCGCCATGCTCGGCGCGTACGACGAGCCGAGCGGCATGTACGGCATCGGCCCTGGCAACGCGTCGGTCGAGGACGGGCTCGTGTTTGTCCAGGAGAGCAAGCGTGGGCTCGTGCGGCGCGACAACATCTACACCGGGTGCGCCCTCCTCTCCTTCCTCCCTCTCTCCCCGACCTGTCCTGATGTCGAGCACGTACAGGTTCGACCTGCCGAGCTACGTCCTGCGGGCGTTCGCTGGCCTCGAGGTCACGGTCGACCTCGTCTCGGCGGTTAAGATCGGGGAGTACACGACGTCGCTCACCTACTCGCAGCCCAACGTGCCCGCCTACACCGACTCGACGCTCACGGTGCGTCCTCTCCTCGGCCCGCATCAGGACGAGCCTCGACCTGACCGCCTCCCTTTCCTCCCTGCAGCTGCTCCTGCCGGTTCTCGCTCGGCCCATCGTGCAGAAGATCGTCGACGAGGCGGCGCTCAACATCGACACCGTCATGATCCGCAACCCGACCAACAACGGTGAGCCAAGAGCTTGTCCCGGCGTGCTCTCTGTCCGTCTCGCGAGTCTACTGACCCTCTCTCCTCGTCCTTCTAGCCTTCACCGCCGGGCTCGTCGGCAGCATCCGCAACTCGGGCCCGTTTGACGCCGTCATTAGCTTCACCGAGGGCCTCACGGTCGCCTGGAACGGCCAGCCGCTCGGCCAGATCGCCATGCCCAACGTGTCGCTCGCGGGCGACGTCGGCGCCGACCTCAACATTGACGCCGCGTTCGCCGTCGCCGACGTCGGCCACCTCACCGACTTTACGACGTACCTCCTCACGCAGCCGTCGTTCACGTGGCAGATCTATGGCCAGAACCTCGCCGTGTCGGCGCTCGGCATCACGGTCCCGGGCATCAGCATCTTAAAGAACGTGCGCCCGCTTCTCTCTCTTGTTCCCTAGCCTCGTCCGAGCAGTCGACTGACCCAGAGTCTCGTCCTGCAGGTCGTCCTCGACGGCATGGACGGGTTCAAGGGCCTCGTCAAGATCGAGTCGTTCGACCTTCCCGCCAACGACCCGGCCGGCGGCATCACGCTCACCTTGGCCACCTCGCTCACCAACCCGTCGTCGGTCGGTGTCGCCCTGTCGCAAATCGGCTTCCAGAACTTCTTCGGCAGCACCAACATCGGCCCCGTCGCGTCGACGGGCGCGTTCGACCTCAGCCCCAAGACGACGATCGCGCTCCCGCTCGCCGGTCGCCTCGTGCCCCAGTCGTCGGACCAAGGCCTCGCCGACGTCAGCACGCTCTTCAACGGCTTCATCCACGGCGTCCCGTCCGACCTCATCGTCCAGGGCGACTACGCCGGCCCGAGCGACTGCAGCTGGCTCAACAACGGCATCAAGCAGCTCGGCATCCCGGTCGTCTTCCCGGCGGCGCAGAACCTCCAGATCATCAACGCCATCACGATCCCGTCGCTCACGCTCCAGTTCACCGAGGCGGACCCGTGGAAGCCGGCGTTCACGACGACGACGACCTCGGCCGCGTTCTCGCTCCCGTTCGCGTTCCCGGTCGACATCACCAACCTCGCGTCCGAGATCTATGCGGCCGACACGGGCGCAGGTGCGACGTCGAGGCTCGTCAAGCGCGCCGACGGCGACTTTGCCCTGCTCAACATTCCCGGCATCCCGGTCAAGACGGACGTGACTGCGCGCACGATCCAGCTCGCGTTCGACGGCGTCCCCTTTGCGTCGGTCGACAACGGCGCCTTCTCCAACTTCCTCGTCGACGTCACCGACGACGAGTCCAAGACGTTCACGCTGCGAGGGTCCGCCAACACGGTGGCCGGCACGGCGATCGGCGCCCTCAACCTCGAGGACATCGCCTTCTCGGTCCAGACGACGCTCCTCGGATTGCAGGGGCTCAACGCCCGTCCGGCGACCGTCTCGGACCTCGACGTCTTCCACGGCTACCCCGAATACCTGCAGATCAACGGTCCGTCCTCGCTTCCCTTTCCTCTTCTCGCCCTTCTTCCTCAGTCTGAGACCGGTCCTGACCAGTCGTACCCTCTCGCAGTCAACGCCCAGCTGTACAACCCGTCCAACATCACGATCGGCACGGGCGACGTCGCGTTTGGCCTCATCTTCCAGTCGCAGCAGATCGGCACGGCCGACATTGACAACCTCGTCCTCGTGCCGGGCGAGAACAACGTCCCGACCGCCGTCCACTACCAGCCGAGCGGCGGCGCCGCTCAAGCCGCAGGTCAGCTCCTCCTCGAGAACTACATCCAGGCGGTCGACAGCAACACGGTCATCCAGGGCACGGACGACACGACGCCGATCGCGTCGCTCAAGGCGGCGCTCAAGACGATCCAGCTCAACACGGTCATCCCGGCCTACACGCAGAACCTCATCACCCAGGCCTGTACGTCTGCGCGCGCCCTCCTCCCTATCTCGTCCTCCTTGCCGACTGACCCTCTTTGCAGCCGTCGTGTTCCCGATCGACATCGCCAAGACTGGCATCGCGGCAGCGCAGGTCACGTTGCAGGACCCGTTCACGGCCTCGATCAACCTCCTCCAGGTCTTGACCAACGTCACGTACCAGGGCATCTACCTCGGGCAGGTCGACGTGCGTCCTCCTCTCACCTCCTCCTCCCCTCTCCTGTCCGACGGCGTAGGTCTGCGACTGACACATGTTTCCGCCGAGCAGGAGAAGCTCAACCCGGTCTTTTCGGTGGCGGGCAAGACGACGGGCGTCTCGGGCAACCTCGAGTGAGCCCTCTCGTCCTGCCTGTCTCTGCCTGGACCCTTTCCTGACTCTGCGTCCCTGCAGCTTTGCGCTCAACACGAACCCGAAGGACCTCATCCGGTTCCTCGAGGCCGTCGCGAGCGCGAATGGCGTCGACCTCGGCATCCTCGGTGCGTGCACGGACCTCCCTCTCTCCTCTCTCCTTCTCGCTCAGCCCGACCTTTACTGACTCTCCTTCTCTCTCGCCTGCAGGCCCGGCCCTCAATGGCGTCCTTGCCCTGGACTCGACCGAGTCGAGCGTCGTCGCGACGGTCAACACGCAGCCCGAGACGTGCGCGCCGACTGGTACGACTCGCACCGTGCAGAACATCATCATCGCGGCCGTCAAGAACCTCAAGACCGACCTCGTCATCCAGTCGAACGTCAAGCTCGACGACTACCAGACGCCGCTCGACTTTGTCCAACGCGACGTCGCGACCGTCCTCGACCCGAACTCGGTCCTGTACTTGACGACGATCCTCGGCCCGACCATCGTCAGCAGCATCGTCGACGGCACCGTCCTGTCGTTCACGTCGGGCCAGGTGTACCAGATCACCGACTCGGGCTTCAAGGTCGACCTTGTCGGCAGCCTCGCCAACGCCGGGCCATTCGACGCCCTCATCGAGGTGCGTCCTGCTCTTCCACTCTTCTCTGTCTTTCGGGATGGCT
This sequence comes from Rhodotorula graminis WP1, assembly GCF_001329695.1. NCBI lineage: Eukaryota > Fungi > Basidiomycota > Microbotryomycetes > Sporidiobolales > Sporidiobolaceae > Rhodotorula > Rhodotorula graminis. Next base: position 514,681 of record NW_017264940.1, read on the forward strand.
CAGTGACGCCTTCTCGTGACATCTTGCAGTTCCCCGAGGGCCTCCGGGTCAACTACAAGGGCAACTACATCGCCGACCTGTCGCTCCCGCCCATCTGCAGCTCGGGCGGCAGCGGCGTCCCGAGCCTGACGACCACGGCGACGCTCACGATCCGCAACAAGGGCCAGTTCACCGACTTTGCGACCGACTTGCTCCTCAACCCCGAGTGCGTCTCCTCCGTCCGACCGTCCTCCTCGCAGACCTGACCATCTCGCCCCCACAGCTTCACCTGGACCGTCTCGACCGACAAGCTGCGTGTGTACGCGCTCGCCACGATCTTTGACGACGTCGCGCTCAGCAAGGACATCGGCTTCAGGGCCTTTGACGGCCTCCCCGGCGTCACCATCACGCGCCCCGACTTCCCTCGCGACTCGGAAAACGGCATCGCCCTCGTCACCGACACGGCGATCCCGAGCTTGTCGAACCTCGGCGTCCAGCTCGGCACGGCTACGTTCACGGCGAGCTTCCAGGGCGAGGTTGGTGCGTCGACGTGCCTCGCTCGTTCTCCCTCTCGCCCTCACTCGACCTGACTCGTTCTCCTGCCTCCGCAGTCGGCCCCATCTCGGCGAACGACCTTACGCTCGCGCCGTTGGCGACGACCCAGGCGACCCTGACGGGCGAGATCGTCCGTCGCTCGTCGCGCAAGGGCCTCGACTCGCTCGGCACGCTCTTCTCCCGATTTTTGCGCAACGTCAACCAGGTACGCCCGACTCTCTCTTACCTCGGCGAGCTGTTTACAGGGCTCCCGGCCTGACCCTTCCGACCTGCAGACGCTCGACGTTACCGGCAAGGAGGTCATCTCGCCCGCACAGCCCAACTCGCCGGTCGACTGGCTCTCTGCCGCGTTCAAGAAGCTCACGATCGAGGTCAACCTGCCTGGAGGAACGTACGACATCATCAAGAAGGTGCGTCCCCCCTTTTCCCCCCCTCCTCAACGTCGCTCTCGACGTTCACTCGGCGAGGTGGCCTGTTGGACCGCGCCTGACTCTTTCCTCTTCCGCCGATACAGATCACGCTCGAGGACTTGACCGTGCAGGTGCGCTCCATCCTCCTTCTCGCGAGCGTGATGGTCGGCAAGACTCTGACAGGCCCATGAACACCCGGTCGCAGATTACCGAGCCGGCCGACGCCTACGCCGTCCCGACCTCGAACAACCGGACCGACGTCGTGTATGCCAACCCGTTCGGCTTCAGCTTGACGGCGATCGAGGCCGGCGGCGACTTTATCATGTGCGTCCCTGCTCGTTCGTCGCCCTCGAGCCTTGTTGGCGCCGAGCCTGACGATCTTGTTCTCCCTCGCAGCGACTTTAACGGTGTCGACACGGCCCTGCTCGAGCTACCCGTCGAGAAGTCGGTGAGCGCCGAGACGTCGACGGGCAACGACGCCGCGCTCGTCCTCGCGTTCAGGAACCGCATCCTGTCGTCGCTCAACAACGGCGCGTTCGAGGACTTCTTCAACGCCGTCACGAACACGGCCAACGTCGACTTCAACCTGCACGGCGGCGCGAATGGTACGTCCCCTCCTTTTGCCCTACTCGCGCCGACCTCACCGACTTAACCCTGTCGTCGTCGACCTTGCGCAGTCACGGCCCGCACCAACGCCGGCGACATCCCGATCTCGGGCATCCCCTTCTCGGTCGACACCAACTTGGCCGGCATCCAGTCGCTCAACGCTCGCCCGACCGTCGTCTCGAACGTGGACGTCAACCGCGGTTTCCCCGACTACCTGCGCATCCTCGGTGCGTCCAGTTCTCCCTCTGCCTCTCCCTGTGCGCCCGCACACTCACCTCCACTCTCGCGACACAGCCGACGCGACGCTGTTCAACCCGAGCGAGGTCACCGTCATCGTGCGCCCGACTCTCTCTCTCTTTGACCTTCCCAAGTCGCAGAACTGACCTTCTCACACTCCCCCAGACCAACGACGTCGTCTTTGGCCTCGAGTTCATGAACACGGTCATCGGCTCGGTCGTCATTGGCGACCTGCTCCTCATTCCCGACGAGAACCTGCTCGGCACCGAGGGTCCGTCCACTTTCAGCCGTCCGAGGATTGTCGTGTGCGACCTGCACTGATTCGAGCCGCTTCGTCCCACAGTTCGCTACATGCCGCAGGGCGGCGCAGTCGCAGTCGGCAAGGTCCTCCTCGAGAACTTCATCCAGGGCATCGTCTCGGACGTGTCGATCGTCGGTACCCCCAACACGACGCCGTACGGCTCGCTGCAGAAGGCGCTCGGCACCATCTCGATCCAGACGAGCATCCCGCCCATCTACCAGTTGCTCATCACCAAGGCCTGTGCGTTCCCAACCGCCCCTTTTTCCAGACGAGTCTCGCCATGACCCTGACGGTCTCTCCCTCGCCCAGCGCTCTCGTTCCCGGTCGACATCGCCGACACGGGCATCGCCGAGGCGTCGTTCGACCTGTCGAACCCGTTCACGGCGAGCATCAACCTGCGAGGCGTCGTCGCAAAGGCGACGTACCAGACGTTCTACCTCGGCCAGATCAACCAGCCGACGCTCGACCCCGAGATCTCGGCCGCCGGGCACAAGAACATCACGTCGCGCAAGCTGCCGTTCGAGCTCACCGACGACCCCAAGTTCCTCATCAACTTCCTCATCGCCGTCGCGCAGGCCAACGGCGTCGACCTCGGCATCCTCCGTGCGTGGCTCCCTCTCTTCCTCTTTCCCGCTCGGGACCGCGCTCACCTTTGTCCTGCGTCCCGCACACAGTGCCCGAGTTCCAGTACGTGCTCAGCCTCCCGTCGACCGACACCGCCGTCACGAGCGAGGTCAACCCGGACCGCGAGACGTGCGCGCCGACCGGCACGACCAAGGAGGTTCAGAACATCATCCTCGCCGCGGTCAAGAACCTCAAGACGGACCTCAACATCTCGGCGACCGTCGCGCTCGACGAGTACGTGACGCCACTCGACTTCCAGCAGCGCGGCGTGCCGACCGTCCTCGACGACTCGGTCCTGTACCTCACGGGCCTCCTCGGTCGCACCATCGTCGCCCGCATCGTCGACCAGGTCCAGCTCACCTTCAGCGGCGGGTTCGTGTCCGACATCACCGACGCCGGCTTCAAGGTGGCGCTCAAGGGCTCCCTCACCGACGCAGGACCGTTCGACGCCCTCATCGAGGTGAGCCCTCGCCGTCACCTCGCCCGTCCCTCGCCTCCTTGATCTGACCTCTCTCTTTCCTGCAGTTCCCTGACGGCGTCGACGTCTACTTCATGAACGCCAAGATCGCCGTCATCGACTTGCCGCCCATCTGCAGCCCCGGCGGGCAGGGCGTCCCTGACTACGAGACGACCGGCACCCTCACCATCACCGACCTCGCCGGCTTCACCGACTTTGCGAGCTACCTCTTGAACAACCCGTCGTTCACGTGGGTCATCACGACCAACACGCTCCAGGTGCGTCCACTCTCCCTCTCCCTCCTTCTGCGTCGAGAATCGTTTTACTGACCCACTTCTCGAGCTCGCAGGTCTCGGCGCTCCAGGTGCGCCTGCTTCTCGGTCTGTACTCTCCCGGCGTGCCGCAGCAGCACTGACCAAGTCGTCCTTGCCTCGCAGACCATCTTCTCGAACGTGACGCTCACCAAGAACATTACCTTCGACGCGCTCAACATGCTCCCAGGCGTCGTCCTCACCAACCCGGACTTCCCTCGCGACGCGTCGAACGGTATCCAGCTCACGGTCGACTCGACGATCCCGTCGCCGAGCAACCTCGGGTTCGAGCTCGGCACCGTCAACTTCATCGCGTCGTACATGGGCTCGGTCATTGGTCCTGTGTCGGGCGACGACTTGACGCTCGCCGCCAAGGCGACGACGCCTCTGCCGCTCGAGGGCGTCATCACGTACCGCGACGACCAAGCCGGCCGCGACAGCCTCGGCGAGGTGTTCACCATGTTCCTCATGGGCAAGACCGTACCTCGTGCGTCCCGTCAAAGACCTTTCCCTTCCTCGCACGAGCGCGCGACCTGACCTCGAGCGGTTCTCGTCCGCCCGCAGTTACCGTCACGGGCGACTCGGTCGTCACGCCGGCGCAGAGGGCGCCCGTCAACTGGCTGTCGGCGGCGTTCAAGACGCTCACGCTCAACGTGACGCTGCCGGGCAAGGTCTCGAAGATCATCTACGCTGTGCGCCTCGCTCCCTCACCTTCCTAGACTCGTCGGCGTCGGGCCGACCGTTTCTGACCCTCGCCTCGTCGACGCTCGCCTGCAGATTTCGATCCAGGACCTCATCGTCACGCTCGTCGAGCCGTCGCAGGCGTATGCGGCGCTGATTCAGAGCAACGAGACGGACGTCACGTACCGGGTGCGCCGACATCTCCCTCTCTCGAGCGCCGCCGTCGTCGAATCCGCCCTGACGCTCTTGCGCCTCGCAGAACCCGTACGGTTTCAGTTTGCAGGCCATCCAGGCTGGCGGCAACGTGAGTCCCGCTCGTTCCCCTCCCTGCCACCCTCTCGAAAAGTCAGCTGACGTGGCCCCCCTTCCTCTCCTCCTCCCTCGCCAGTTCATCATCAACTACGGCGGCACCGACGCAGGTGTGCTTCAAGTTCCCGTCCAGGACGTCGTTCGCTCCGAGACGTCGACCGGCAACGACGTGCGTGGCCTTTCTCTCCTTTCTCTCGGTTAGCGACGCAGACTGACCTTCCCTCGAGCGCACAGGCCGACCTTGTTCTCGCCATTCGCGAGCCGGGTCCTTTCACCTCGCTCAACAACGGCGCCTACGAGGCGTTCTTCGCCGCCATCACGCTCACCGACAGTGTGTCGTTCACGCTGCACGGCGGCGCCAACGGTGCGTCCCAGCTCTTCCCTTCCTCCCGCTCGGACCCCGACTGACTTGCCTCCCTTACGCACAGTGACGGCGAGGACCAAGGCGGGCGACATCCCGATCAGCGGCATCCCGTTCGACGACATCCCGTCGACCTTCGAGCCGGCCATTGGCGGCTTTGGCGGCGTCGCGACCATCCCGGAGAGTGAGTCCTCGCTCGCGCTCGCGCCGAGCGCCTCTCGTTCCTCCGCACGACGTGTCTCTGACTCTGCCTCTTTCCTGCAGCGCCGGTCGTCATCGGCGGCGGCTCGGGCGACCACTTCAACCCGTCGTCGGGCGGCCAGTTCCTTCGGTGCGTCGTCCGCTCTGTCCCTCAGGCGGCTCCTCTTCTGCGAGCGCTTCCTGACTCTCCGCACGACGCCTCGCAGCATCACGCTCGACACGATCCTCAACAACCCGGCGCCGCTTATCCTGCACACCAACCTCGACTCGTTCCAGGTCATCTACCGCGGCGAGCTCGTCGGCCGGGCCTACATCAACCCTCTCGATCTCTACGAGGGTGCGTTACCGTTTCGCAGCGCTCCCTCGAGTCGAACTCTCGGCCTGACTCACTCGATCCGCAGGCTCGAACACGCTCGCGACCGAGTTCCAGTACATGCCGGCCGACCCGAACAACGCCGTCGCCGAGGACCTCCTCACCCAGTACCTGTCGACCAAGGGCCAGATCCCGCTCACGATCCAGGGCGACGCCGAGTCGTCGCCGTACGGCGCGCTCGACCAGGCGTTCTCGGGGCTCAAGCTCGAGGCGTCCTTCCCGGGCCAAGGCGACCCGCTCGTCCACGACATCGAGGTCTACGTCGACCTCATCACTGCCGTCTGCAACAGCAGCGCGTCGTTCGATTTCCGGGTGCGTCCACAACCTCTCGCACCTGTCGCAAAAGTCCCGCTCTGACCCCTTCTCATGCAGATCAACAACAACCTCGAGACGTTCATCACGCTCCTCACCCTCAAGGGCACCGCCTCGCAGAACGGCGTCGTCTACGCCACGTTCGACTACACGTTCCAGGACCAGCTCACGACGCCGGGGCAGACGACGCCGGGCGGCTACACCGAGCAGGTGCCGGTCAAGCTCCCGCAAGGCGGAATCGGTAGCCTCCCGCTCCTCGTCAATAAGCCGGCAGGCCTCGACATCGTGCGTCCGACCGTCCTCTCGCCGCCTCGGTCCCGTGAGCGTCGACTGACTCCTCGTTGCCGCCGCAGGACATCGTCGCCGGCGTCTCGATCGGCGGCTACGTCGCCCCGAGCATTGTCTACTCGCAGAAGGCGGTCCCTTACAGTGCGTCTCACCTCTCACTCTCTGGAGGAGACGACGAGAGACTGACATTCTGCCACTCGCAGCCACCAAGGTCACGATCGGCGGCTCGGCGGCCGATGGCCTCCTCGGCGGTATCACGGTGCGCTCTCTTCCTCGACTCTCTCACCCGCATCAAGAGCGAGAACTGACTCGGTGCGCGCACACAGGGCCTCCTCGGCAGCCTCTTCGAGGTCGCGTCTTGCGTCGGCGGCGCGCTCTCGCTCCTCCCGAACCCGATCCTCAGCATCCTCACCAACCTGCCGGGCGCCATCACGTCGCTCCTCAACATCCCCGAGTCGATCCTGAACCCCGTCACGTGCGTCCCCTTCTTCTTCCTCCCCTCTACGAAGAACGGCCGACTGACCCTCACCTTCCTCAGGTCGATCGTTGGCGGCGTCCTCTCGAACGTCACCTCCATTGTCGGCGACGTGACCTCGGTCGCAGGCAGCGTCGTCGGCGACGTGACGAGCATCGTCGGCGGTGTCACGTCGGCCGTTGGCGGCGTCGTGAGCGACGTGACGGCTGGCGCAGGCTCGATCGTCGACGGCGTGACGAGCGTCTTGGGCTCGGACCTCGGCGGCGTCGTCGGCGGCGTCACGTCGGTCGTCGGCGGTGCCGTGTCCGAGGCGACCGCTGCGGCGGGCGGAGCTGCTTCGGTCGCGACGGCTGCCGTCGGCGGAGCGGCGTCGGTTGCGACGGCGGTTGTCGGTGGCGCCACGAGCGCTGTCGGTGGCGTCCTCAGCGGCGTTGGTGGAGCACTCGGCTTGCGCGAGCGCGACGAGAGTGCGTCCCCTTCTTCCCTTTCCATCGCCTTTGTCGGCGCCGGACTGACTCGCCGCCTCCTCTCTCGCAGTTTTCGCCGCCCAGTACGTCCCGGCCAAGCCGACGCCGACCGCGCAAGCTGTCGTCCCGACTCTCCTTACCTCTACGCGCACCGAGGCGCCTCAAGTCGTTACGCCGACGCCTGCACCCGCTCGCTCGACGCTCCGGCCCGAGGACAGCCTCCAGATCGCCGGCTACATGGGCGGCATCGACCCTCAGCACCTCGCCCAGCTCCTCGCCAAGCACGGCGTCACGATCGGCGAGGATATCGAGGTCTACCGCCAGCGCAAGCACGAGATGGCGAGGCGAGACGCCGAGCGCCGGACCGAGGAGCGGTTGCGGCGCAAGCGCGCGCTCGACGCTTGAGGGCATCTGAGCGCTTGCCTCTCGTCGTCGATGGACCCTTTCCTGTCTCTTCCCCTTTCTGTCGTTCTGAGCACTGCGGGATCCTCCAGTTTCTAGCTCGCACGCGATTTCTCCCTCTTGAGCAGTACCCCTTCTCCTCGTCTCTCCTGTCTTCCTTCGTCCTTATCGAGCCTTCTCCTGCAAAGCAGTATGTATCAAGAACTTGCACGTCTCGGTCGAGAGCAGAGAGGAAGCGAGAGCGAGACGTTCTCCTCGCCGGCTTCAGCTCTCGAAAGCTGGCTCTCGCTCGCCTCTCCTCGAGAGTCGCCGGCCAGGTATCGCTCAGAGTTGCACGGAAGAGGCTACATAGAGAATCTGAGAAGTTCACTGAGAAGAGGAAGAGTCAGGACGACCTCGCTCGACCAGCGAGAGCGAGAGGAACGTGCGCGAGCGAGGACGCACCTGCCGAACGGCCTGCATCGCGTGCTCCCAGTCGTCCTTCAGGTCGTCAAAGTCCTCGAGGCCGATCGAGAGACGGACTGCGAGGCGAGCGAGTCAGTCAGAAACAAGAGGGCAAAGGAAGAGAGGTGGCGAGGACGCACCGAGACAAGGGTTCTCGGACGGGTCCGAGATGATGCGGTGCTCGATGAGCGACTCGACGCCGCCGAGCGAGGTCGCGTGCTGTTGCCGGGGAAGAACTCGTCAGGGCCGATGCAGGAGAGAGGAGAGGGAGCTGAGGACGCACGATGAAGAGCTTGAGCTTGTTCGGGAGCCGGCTCGCCATGTCCTTGCTCTTGAGTACGACGCTGAAGCACGCCGGCCCGAGCTCCATCTGCTTGCCCGGCCCGAGCAGCTCGTCGGCATTGTCCTGCAGCGACGTGTGGTAGACCTTGTCGACGACGCCGCCGCCAACCTGGGTCGCGAGCCATTGCGCGAGCCGGGTCGCCGTCTTGGACTGGCGCTTGACGCGGACGTCGAGGGTGCGCAGCGAGCGCAGGAGGAGCCACACGTCGAGAGAGCCGATGTTTGCGCCCGTGAAGGTGCGGTCGTTCCACCTGTCGGCGAGAAAGCGTCGTCAGGGTCCGTAAAAAGGGGAGGACGGAAGGAAGGGACCGAGCGGGACGTACAGCTTGAGCCAGTCGGCCTTGTCGCGCACACTCACAGTGCCTGCGAGAAGGTCGCTGTGGCCGTTGAGGTATTTGGTGCCGCTGTCTGCTCGAGGGAGAGAGAGAACAGTCAATCGGTCGCTCGAGCCCGTGAGGGAGAGAACGCTCAACGCCTCGAGCCCGTGAGGGAGAGAACGCTCGACGCACGCATGACGATATCGACGCCCCACTTGAACGGGTCCTGCATAGGGGGAGGACCAAATGTCGAGTCGACGCCGAGGATGCCGCCAGCAGCGTGAGCCCTTTTGGCGTCTGCGGGTCGAGGAGGAAGTCAAGAACCGGTTCTCGCTCGAGACGAGGAATGACGGGACGCACACTTGTCGAGCGAGCGCGAGGTGCCCAAAGGGTTGAGCGGAGTCTCGACCCAGACGAGGAGCTTCTTGCCGTGCGGGTACTCGTCGTCGAGCTGGATGAGCTGCACTTGGTCCTCGCCCTTCGTGCGGCGGTAGATCTTGATGGCCTCGTGGCACCCTCCATAGCCGCCCGTGATGGCGATGATGTCGGGTCGCACGTGAAGAAGAATCGCCCAGAAGGCGGCCATGCCCGACGGGAAGAGGATCGTGCTGCGCGGCGGCGAGGGCAAGTCAGTACGAGTTCGGCGAGGCGGGCAGAGGATGGAGCGCGGGAAGAGGATGGAGCGCGGGAAGAGGATGGAGCGCGGGCAGAGGATGGAGAGCAAGGCTCACGGCTGCCCGATGATGCTCGAGAGCACATGCTCGGCACGAGTAGTCGTCGGCTTGGTCTCGCTGCAGAGGGAAGGAACGAGGTGAGCGAGGGAAACCGGCGGCGAAGAGGAGGGCAGGAGGAGGAGAGGAGGTAGGGTGGAGGGGAGGAGGGTAGGAGGAGGAGAGGAGGTAGGGAGGAGGACGAGGAGGAGGCGGGGCGCACCGAGAGTAGACGTCCCTGCTCGGCCTCGACGGGTCCCACTCGTCGTCGTAGCCGGGCTCGACACCGTCCACCTCGGGATCCGGGTGCCGGAACGTGGTCGACAGCGAGAGGCTCGCAGCGACCTCGGCGCCAGAGAGCTCCGAGTCTTGATGGATGGCGCGCGTCGCGAATGCAGTGCGCTGAAGAGGAGCCATGGGATGCAGCCTGTGCAGAAGCAGAAGCAAGCCAGAGAGAGTAGAGGGAGGGAAGAGAGGCGAGACAGGGCGAGCTGATGAAGTCGAGCGCGTCCGGGTCTCGATCGTCTCCAAGCTCCAAGCGGTTCGCGCTTCGACAACTTGCTCGCTCTTTTCCCGCAACGACGCCGACGCTCGAAAGAAGCAGAACGAAGCTCACGCCGGCCTCGAGGCGCTTGGCGACAGCCACCGAGTCGGGCGAAGAGAGAAAGGGAGGAAAGTCGGCCGCGGCTTGTGCGCTCGGCAGCGGCGAGGCCAGTGAAGCACGGAAAGGACTCTGATTCTCAGGCAAGCGTACTCAAAGGCAAGTCGGGCACCCTCCCGGTCCCTCGCCTCCGTCCCAGCCCCGCCGCGAGCTGCTACTCGGACTCGTCCTCGCTCCCGCTCCCCTCCTCGTCCTCCTCCTCCTCCTCCTCCTCGTCCTCCTCGCGCTTCTTCTTCTGCTCGTCGTACTCCACGGCCGCGGCGACGATCCACCTCGAGAGCGCCCGCTTGTCGTGCCACAGCGCGTTGGCGGCGGCGACGTCGCGGGTCTGTGCGCTCGAGAGGATGGCGTCCTGCGGCCTGCGGGCGAGCTTGCGGTCGGCGATCGAGGGAGGGTAGATCGAGATCGGGATGGTGGCCGGCCTGCAGAGGGGGATGAGAGGGGAGGGAAGGGAGGAGGGCGGGAGAGGGGAGGAGGTCAGGGCCGGGACGTCGTGCGAGGGCAGAGAAGGGGACGCACTCCTTGGTGCCAGGCAAGACGGCCCACGCGACATGCTTTGCGTCCGGGTTGCTCATGATCTGTACGAAGAGAGAGTCAGTAAGAGGCGAGGGCAAGAGGGAGAGGACGAGGAGAGGAAGCTGAGGACGCACCACCGCCGGCAGCACGAGCCTCCCTGCGAGGTACGTAAAGACGCGCTCGCCCGCCTTGTACACGCCCTCGTCCTCCTCCGAGCTCGCCTCGGCCGCCGCGACACGCGCCGACGAGCGCGAGCCGTGCGCCTGGGGCTTGCGCCTCGACGAGGCCTGGGCGGCGGCGGCGCGCGACTTGGCTTTGCTCTTGCTCGCGCCCTTGTTCTTGCCGGCGCCCTTGCTCGACTCGGCCTTGACCTTCTTCTTGGTCGGGGCCGGCGCCGAGGACGAGGCGCGAGCGGGCTGGGTGCGCTTGGCGACGGTCGGGGCCGAGCGACGCCTCGACTGGGCGGCGGTGACGACGCGCTCCTTGCCCTTGGCGCTGGTGCGGCTCGTCGAAGGCTCGTCGTCCTCGTCCTCGTCATCGTCGTCGTCGGACGCGGCGACGGGCGAGGACGAGCGCTTGACCTTGCGCTTTTTCGCCGGCGGCGACGACGACCCCGAACGGCGGCGCGAGCGTGACGGGCCCGCATTGCCGTCGCCCTCGTCCTCGTCCGACGAGTACGAGCGCGTGACCTTGCGCTTCTTGCCGTCGCCCTTGCCGCCCTTGCCCTGGCCGCGGCGCGACGTGGTCTCGCTCGTCTTGCTGCGCTTCTTGGTGCGCCGCGCGCTCGCCGCGTCGTCGTCGTCGTCCTCGCCGCCGCTGCTGCTGCTGCTGCTGCTCTCCTGCTGCCGCTTGACGCTCGGGCGCACGCGGACGGGCACCTTCTTCTTGGTCTTGGGCTCGGGCGCGCGCGCCGCCTGGCCGCCGTCCGACGCGAGCTCGTCGACGTCGATGTCGTCCGGCGTCCCGACACGGGCACGAGCACGGGGCTTGGCCTTCTTGCCGACGGGCTTGGGCGCGGGCGCAGCGGCGAAAGCGGGCGCCGGCTCGAGCTCGTCGTAGTCGGACGAGGCCGTCTCGGGGCGGAAGAGGATGCCTTGCTGCGCCTTCTTCTTGGCCTGCGGCGCCTTGCTCGACGACGCGCGAAGCCGCGGCTTGGAAGAGGCGGGCTTGACCTTGAGCGTGGGCTTGGCCTTGGTCGAGCGCGAGGTCGACGCCGCCGGTCCCGCCGCACGCTCCTCGACCGCCTCGCCGTCGACCTCGACCGACGACGCCCTGCCGCCCTCGTCGTCGGACGGGAGCGCTCCGAGCTGCGAGATCGAGGGCGCGTGCTGGCCCGTGCGGACGCGCGACGACTCGGCGGGCGACGAGCTGCGCGACGTGGTCGGGGAGCGGGCGCGCGCCTTGCCCTTGCCCTCGCGGCGCTCGCCGGCCGACATGACGACGTCGCCGTTCTTGACGCGGAGCGGCTTCCTGCCTGCTCCCGCGGTCGCGGACACCGCACTCGAGGTCGGCGCCGGCTCGTCGTCGTCGTCGTCGACGTCGGCGAGGTGCTGCGCGAGCTGGTTGGCCTTGGGCACGGGCGAGTCGACCTCGCCGTCGAGGCCGTCGTCGTCGCTCGCGGCGGCGGCAGTAGTGGCGGCAGCGCGAGGCGTGCGCGAGTGGGCAGGGTGGAGCGGCGGGGACGAGGCCGACTTGGGCGAGGGGAGCGAGGCGGCGCTCGCGTGGTCGGGGTTGGCGCGCGACAGGGTGCGGTCCTTGGTGGCGTGACGAGGGAGGGGAGAGGCGAAGCGCTCGGGGGAGGGTTTGGCGGCGTGGTGGGCGGGAGGACGAGCGCTGCGGGCGAGGGCGTGTGAGTCAGTGCTTGAAGCAACTGCCCAAACCTCTCGAGGTGCACTCCGCGCACGCCTCAAGAGGTACCAGGGTGACGCAGAAGACCGAGACGCACCCGTCGACCGAGTCCTGCTCTCCCTCGTCCCCCTCGACCTCGCGCCTGACGACCTTGACGAACCCTCCGAGCCACCTCGCGACGTCCTCCTCGGCTCTGCGCTCGGCCTCGCCTCCCACGGCGTCCTGCTGCTGCTGGAGCTCGCCGAGGACCCTGACGACGCCGTCGACGCCGTCGCGCGTGAGCTCGCCCGGCTTGGCGCGGCGCGCGAGCGGCTCGAGCGCGGCGCAGAGGGCGGCGGCGTGGACGGTGGCGAATGCGAGGTGCGCGATGGATGGGAACAGCGAGGTGAAGTAGAACTCAAGCTGCGGCGCTGAGGTGGTGGGCGCGGCGGCGGGCTCGCAAACTCAACTCGGGGGGTCTCTCTTGCTCGCTGTTCTCACCCGTGAAGCACTAGTACACGCCCTGCCGAGAGTCCAAAAGCAGGCGCGTTCCTCGTCCTCGCCGACCCAAAGTGTCTGTTCGCCCTCGAGCTGCATCTCGCTCACCGGCCGCTCCCCCTCGCCTGCCCGTCGTCACTCTCCTCGTCCGAGTCGAGCTCGAGCTCGAGCTCCCTCGCCGCCTCGCGGTCGAGCGGCAGCCTGACGCTCTGCCCGCCCCAGCCGGCCCCGACCGCCCCGGCCGCCCTCGCCCTCGCGCGCCACGCCTCGGTGCGGTCCCACGCCCAGCGCGCCGCGTACGCGCACCCGACAAGGAACGCGCCCGCGAGCGCGAGGTCGACCATGTGCCCGAGCGTGCGCCACACGAGGCCGTGCGCGGCGGCGGGGCGGCGCTCGCGGCGAGGAGGGGGCGTCGTGTCGGACCCGCCGTCGCTCGGCGGCGACGAGGCGAGGTCGAACGCCCTGCGGAGGGACGAGGGCGAGAGGGACGTGACGAGGACGACGGCGTTGTGTGGCGCGGGCGGGAGCGCGTCGAGGTGAGGGCGGGCGTGCTCGTCTGCGGGCGCGACTCGGAAAAGGGTCAGTCTCCCTCGCCTCGTGAGAATCGAGTGGAGGAACGAGGCGACGGACCGAGTGCCCGTGCCCATGCAGCCCTGTCGTCGTCGTCGTCGACGCCGTCGACCGTCAAGTGGGCGACGCGCACCTCCTTGTTGGCCGCGCCTTTGCCGCACGTGTCGCGCCAGCCGCGTGCCCACGCGAGGACGGTCCCCTCGACGGCGTCTGGGACGAGCGTGTTGGACGGTGCGGCGGCGTAGCGGTCCCACAGCGAGTGGTGCGAGGTTGAGTTGTCGTCGTCGGCGCGTGGAAGGAGGGCGAGGTCGTCGAGGGCGAGGTGGTCGACGCTGAGGACGAGGAGGGTGCCGCACGTGTGGAAGCCGGGGAGGAAGGCGACGGTGCCGACGGGCTTGGCGAACGCGTCGTCGTCGAGGCCGAGGAAGGGCGAGGGGGAGGAGAAGCCGAGGAGAGGGATGCGGGCCGAGGGGAAGGGTGCGGCGAGGGCGAGAGTGCAGGCGGCGAGGGTGGCGAGGAGGGCAGCTGTGCTCGACAGCATCGTGTGTGCGGCCAGCGAGCGAGCTGGTCGAGGTGGGAGGCAGAGGTGCGCTTCTTGATGAGGGCGAGGGCGAGGGGGAGCCGAGCAGTGGTCGGCAACCTCGGGTGGACCGCTGTGTTGCTGAAGCTGCTGTAGGAGGTACGCTGAGTAGCTCTGGCATGACTGCAGTCTAGCGGAGCGAGGTGGGCGAGAGCTGCCGAAGCTCACAGGGCGGCCAGATCTGCACCGCCTCGTCCTCCCCCTCCTCCCCTCCCCCACTCCCTCGATTCAGCTCCAGCCAGCTCGGATAGCGCCACTCGCAGCACCCAAGATGGCACCACACGCACCTCCGCCATCCCTCTTGACCCCGACCACCGTCTACTCGCTCCTGTCGACCCTCGCCATCCTCGTCGCCGCCCTCGCCCTCGCAAGACTCGCCCTCCCCACCAACCGCTGCCGCAGCCCGGTCCACCGGTCAGTCCCCCTCCGCCTCGCCCGTGTCCACTCTACTCGCACCCCGCAGCGCGACCAGACGAGGACCGCTCCTCCTCGTTCCCCTCCCCCTCGTTCCCCTCCTCCTCGTTCCCCTCGTTGACCCCCGTCTCGCACACCGCCCGCAGGTACACGTTCGTCTGGCTCGCATTCGACGCCCTCATTCACTTCATCCTCGAAGGCTCGTTCATCTACCAGTCTTTCCCGCGACCTCGCACCGTCAACTCGAGCAAAGGTCCGTCTCCCTCTCCCCCTCCCTCTTCTCTCTCTCGTGTCCTCGCGCACTGACCGCCTCCTTCTGTCCACCCGCACGTCATCTCTGCAACCACCCTCGACGCCGCAGGTCCCTTCGCCCTTCTCTGGCAAGAGTACGCCCTCGCCGACACGCGCTGGGGCACCTCGGACCCGACCGTCGTCGCCATCGAGCTCATCACCGTCCTCGGCGCCGGCCCGCTCGCCGTCTACTGCGCCGCAAAGATGTGCGGCACGAGCGAGGCCTGGAGGTTCTGGATGTGAGTCGCCCGCGTTCCCCCTCGTCCTCGTCCTCGTGCGTCCGCCTGTCGCGGCGCCAGCGCTCGTACTTAGGGCACTTCGGCTGACTCTCGCCTCTTGTGCGCAGCGTCATTCTCTCGTGAGTCCCTTGCCTTTGACCATCTCGCAGGCGGCGGCCTGTCAAAGCTGCGCCCGCACCTCACTCACGACCCTCTCGCCCTCCCCCTCTTTCCTCAACACAGCGTCGCCGAGCTCTACGGCGGCTGGATGACGTTCGCTCCCGGTGCGTCTCGCGCGCTCTCTCTCTTTCTCCCACTCTCTGCCGACTGCGCGAGCGCCGCCGCAGCACGCCTGACCTCTCGGCGTCCTGGACGCGCGCGCGCACACACAGAGTGGATCTCGGGCTCGCCCTCGCTCAACACGTCTCACTGGCTGTACACCTACGTGTACCTCCTCTTCTTCAACGGCCTGTGCGTCCTCGCCTTTCCTCCTTCCGCCCGCCTCGAGACCCGACTGACCCGACCCTCTCTCCCTCCCCTCCCTCGTCCCTCGCCCCTCCCGCCCCACGCGCATGCAGCTGGGTCATCATCCCGCTCGCCCTCATCGCCGACTCGGGTCGGGAGATCTGCGCCGCGCTCGGGCGCGACGCGGCGGCGGGGCGCGCTGGGGCGGCGTCGCGAGCGGGCGCGCTCGAGGCCAAGGCGAGGGCCAAGGCGGCGTAGCGTGGCGGGCGCGCAAGGACGAGCTGGACGAGCAAGCGAGCGTGGGCGCGGGTGCGACGTCCGAAAGAGAGAGAGGAGAGGACGCTCGAGGAGGAGGTCCGAGCCGGCCTTCTCTTGAGCTCGCAGGCGGCCCCTCTCCTGTGCTGCAGGTCTGCTCGAAGCGCCGGGCCCACACTCGCTCGCTCGTACTCTCGCTCCAGCTCTCACGCGAACGAGGCCTCACCTGCGTGAGCTGCGCGACGGCCAGCTCTCGAGGCCCGACCCGGCCGCGCCTGTTCCCCCTCGCTCTCGCGCTCTCTCGCTCTCGTCCTCGCACGGCAGACGAGCCCGGCATGTCCCGCTCGAGCCTGAGAGGGCTAGATCCTGCGAGCGCGAGAGGGCGAGTCAGTTTCTCGAGGCTCGAGCGCTCGCGACGGGCGGGACGCCCCTCGTCTCGCTCTCGGCGCCGCCGACTCGAGGTCCCACCACGCCGCGCGCGGTCGAGACCGAGAGACAGGTTGCCGCGACGCGCCGACGCAGGACCGAGAGCCGACCGGCGAGAAGGGACGGCGACAGGGCGCGCGGAGAAAGAGGACGCACAGGCTGCTTAGGTCGACAGGATGCTGCTCTCTCGCGGGATGTCCTTGCTCTTCTCTCAGGATGCAGAGAGGGGACCAAGTTCGCTCGTAGACAGCGTTGCAGGTGACCTGGTCGAGGCGAAGCGTCAGGACGGGCTCGTGGAAAGGAGGGGCGCAAAGGGCTCGACGACGTGTTCACGGGTCGCCGACAGGGAGAGGAAGAAGAAGAGGCGACGCACATGTACAAAGAGTGCTCGTAGACGTTTGTCGACACGCGCAGGAGCTGTCTCGGCGCGGGAAGAGGGGTCAGCGGATCGGGCTCTCGGCGGATGGCGAGGAGGGACGAAATGGGGGACGCACAGGCTCGACAGAACTGGTTGAGCGGGTTTGCCTTGACGAGGATCTGCGAGAGAGGGCGTGACGGTGTAGGCGAGGCGACATGTAAAGGGGCACGAGGAGGAGAGCGGGCGAGAGGGTGCAGGGTGGGAGGGGACGGGGAGAGGCGAGGTCAGCGCGCCGTCCTGCTCCGCAGCGTCCCTCGCCTGCCGCTCTTGGCCACACGGTCGAGGCTGTGGCGGACGACGGGGCTCGACGGGCGAATGCTCGGTGCTCGACGAGCGCGAGGATGCGCAGAGAGGGACGCGCCGCGTTGCCGAGGGATCATCGCCGCGCGGAACCCACGGCTGGTAGGATGTTACCTGCGCGACGTTCCCCAACGACTCGACGACGCGTCTCTCTCGAGCGCAGGAGTGGGCAGGGCGAGGGTGGGCGAGAAGGAGGTCAAACGCGACTCACGCGACAAGGGAGGGGAGGGCGAGAGACGGGAGCGAGGGGTGTGGAGGACTTGACGAGGTCGAGGCTGGCGGCGAGCGAGCAAGAAGCTAGAGTCTGAGCGACGAGAGCGAGAGCGAGTGAAGGGAAGGAGAGAGAGAGAGAGCCGCGCCCCGGATTTCGCCAAGTCCCGCCGGCCGGTCCTCCCCTCCCTCTACCTGCTCGCCCTCGTCACTCACGCTGTGTACACGCTGCTGCATCTGCTGCTTGCTCGCTCTCGAGTCAACTCGGCCAAACAGCCGCCCGCCCAAGCCGGTCAGTCTTCCTCACTCGCACCTCCTCGTCCTCCTCCCTCGCCGACCCTCCAACGCCTGCCCTCGGCACCGTGCGGCTCCATGTCGAGGTCTGGGTCTCGCCACTGACCTAGCCGCATCCCGCAGCACCATGCCCGCCTCTACACGGCCGCCTGTCGCCAACCAGCACGACCTCGCCTCTTCGGCTCATCTCTCTCGCCCGTTCACTCGCCGAACACACCTCTTGCCGACTCGCGTCTCAGCCCAGCATGTTCCACACCTCGGCATCTTCGACCCTGGCGCCCTCGCAAGCCCGGATCGACCTCGTCCAGGGCGCGCTCCCCTCCTCGGCCGGTCGCCCTCGCCGTCTCACCCCGCCCAGGCCGTTCAGCACGCCCAGGGGCGGCGAGACGGGCTCCCTCAACATGTCGACAGTGTCTCTCGACTCACGGCGCCGCGTCTCTGCCGGCAGCACCGCCATGTTCACTCGGTGCGCCCCCCTTCTCTCCCAAATTGCCCACGGGCGCCGTCGTTCCCGAGCTCACGCCTCCCTCGAGCGCACGTTCGCCGTACACTTCAACCACCGACGATAGTGCGCGCGTCAACGTGCTCGACCGTCAAGGCCCCACACCGCCAGATCCTCGACCCTCTCGCCCAACCAGTCGGCGACTCGCCCTCGGCCCTCGCCTCTTCCAGCTCAACAAGCACGACGCCCTGCTCAACGGTACTCTCGACTTCTGCGCCTGTTTCACCAACTTCTCGCTGCTGGATCGCCGAGTACTCGTCGCGCCGCCCCGACTCGATCCACCCTCCGCCCGACCGAGACCGCCAAAGCTGCGCCGGCCTCACGCCAAGGTCGACCAACACCTGCATGACTGCCCCGACTAGTGCGACAGCGCCCTCGCGTGCACGGCAGAGCGCAGCGCCGCATCGCTCATCGAGGTGCGCCCGTCTCGTCCCTCCCTCCTTCGCCCTCCCCGACCTGACTCGCCTGCCCGCCGAGGCGCTCTCCTGCAGGCTCTACGACCTCGACATCATCTCTCGATCATCACGGCGCTTGTCGGCACCGCGCTTGGCGCTGCAGGAGCGCCGTCCAGGGTCCGCCGGCTCGACTCGGCGCTTCTCGTCGCCGCACGTCTCGAGTTCACGACCGAGGCCGCCCTTCTCTCCCCGCCACTCTTCCAGATTCTTGCCTCAGCTCGCCAACCTGTACCGCGTTACGCGCTTGGCGCCTCGGCCGGCGTCGTCGGCAGCGCCGGCGCTGCACTCGCCGCTCCTCCCAGTTCGCCTTCCTCGACCTCTTCCCGCCCAGACGGCCGACTCTCACTTCGGTCGAGGCGTCTCTCGACCTTGTCGACACGTCGGGTCGGGCTCGACGAGTCGAGAGGTGAACGAGCGGGAGCGCGCCTCGACCTTTTCCTCGTTTCGCCGGGCTCGTCGCGCGCACCTCGAGACGGTCCCTGACTTGCAGCCCCTTGCCTACAGACCTCGACTCGACCCTGTCGCCGTCCCGGTCGACGCACTCGGCCCCCTCGACCACCGTCAGCCCCCCTTGCCCGCCCCTCAGCACGCCCTTTCCCCCTCCTCGCGGCCCTCTCGCCGACCTTTGCCCGCCGCCGCTCGTCTCGCCCATGTGCGCCCGCCCACCTCTCCACACACCCCTCGTCGCCCCACAGCCCCTCCCGACCCGACGCCGCACCGCCCTCGACCGCGCTCGACGCTCCTCGCGCCAAACGGCGCCGACCTCGCCCTCGCCCTGCGCCGCTCGCCGCCGCACCTCTGCGCACTCGGGACGAGACGGGCGACGTGCGGGACGTGCGGCGGGTGGTGCGCAGCGGCCGTAGCCGTCGAGACGACGTGCAACACGGCCAAACGTTCTGCGCCTCGGCGCGCACCGAATTTCCGCGGCGAGCCCGGCGCGAGCCAGTGCTCCCGGCTCTCGACGCTGCTCGACGCCGTCGCTGCTGAGAGAGGGGACCTGTCGAGAGCGTCCGCGCGAGGAGGGAGAGGCGCCAGACCGCGAGAATGAGAGACGAAAGCAGGATTTCGAGCGACAAGATACGCTCGAGTCGACTGACTCGAGGTACTTTCGGCGACTTTGCTAAGTGCGAGTTGCCGCGTTGCGTACGTGCGGAGATCTGCGTCAAGTGGAGCTCCCTGATTTTCGGACTTGACCGAATAAGCGAACGTTGTCGAGCATAGTAAAGCTCGGTAAGTCGATGCGGGAGGAGAATAGCACCGCCCGCTCTCGCGGACTGGGCTCAGCACAGCCGCTGCGGCTCGAGGGACAGCGCCAGACTACTGTACACTGTTCATAACGAGTATCCGAGTGACCAGATCTGCAGCCAGAGAGAGTCAGAGAGAGCGAGCCCTCAGCAAACACTCACCTCGTCTCGCCCGTCTCGCTCTCCCTCTCCCCTCATCACTACGTGTCCTGCTCTACAAACACGCCAGTCATGAGCCAGAACAACCTCCAGCTCCCCGCCGCACCGCCGTCGCTCCTCGAGCACCCTCTCGTCGTCTCCCAAGGTCGCGGCCTCGTCGCGTCAGAGCAGCAGTTCATCCTCAAGGACTACCGCGCGGAGTCCACGGAGCCGCCCGTCGACCTCAACGTCGTCATCGCCGAGGGCTGGAACGTCGTGGGCGAGTACCCGAACGCCGAGTCGGGCCACCTCGTCGCCTCCATCCGCCTGCGCCGTGTCGGCTCGCCCGTCCGCTCCGTCGTGATCCACAACTCCACGCTCGGCGCGAGCGCCGTCAAGGAGCTCTTCCGCGAGCTCAGCGACTTTCACAAGCTCGTCACGCTCAAGTTCGACTCGTTCAAGCTCCTCCTCCCGTCCACCCTCGACCCCATCCGCGAGCACTGCCTATTCCAGGGCAAGTTCCCCAAGCTGTCGACGTTCACGCTCATCGGCAACGAGCATGCGCCCGTGCGTGGATCGTTCCCCTGTCCTCTACACATTTTCCAAGCGCCGACCAGGCAAATTCGCACCCTTCGCAGGTTGGCCTCCTCAACTCGTCCACCTCGCTCAAGGCGGTCACGCTCCTCGGGCCGTTCACGCTCGACGAGTTCGACCTCAAGAACCTCGTCCGCCACCTCCCGTACCTCAAGCACCTCGCCGTGCTCGTCAAGAACGGCGGTCAGGCGTCCGCAACCATCCTCAACGAGCTTCTGGTGCGTCCACACCTCCTCCTATCCTCTCTTGCCCTACAGCGTGGAGCTAACGACTGTCTCTGCGCGCAGGAGATCGTCGAGGCCGAGGACGGCTCAGACGCGCCTCACCCTCTCGACTGCCTCGCACTCGACCTCGGCGGCGAGGGCATCGGCGAGCTCCTCAAGGTCGTCAAGTACTTGCCCGAGCTGCGCCACCTCGTCCTCGTCCACGTCGGCGCCCTCGCCGTCGACGAGCTCAAGCGCCTGCGCGTCGCTTGCCCCGAGCTCGAGACGCTGTTCCTGTTCGTCGGACACGGCGTCACGGCGGTCCCGTGGCCATTCTCGCGCGTGAGTCGACCTCCTCTCATCCTCCTACAGCCCGCACGACTCGACCTGACCCCGTGACTCTTATTGCGCGCAGACCCAGGCGATGTCGGTCCTGAAGACGTTCAAGAAGCTCCGCATCCTCGGGTGGGATATCGAGCACATCACCAAGGGCGCCCCGCTCGACGCCCTCGCCGCCGCGACCGCCATCTTCAAGCGTCTCCGCCACCAGTGCAGCTCGCTCGAGACGGCCTACCTCGTCAACAAGGACGCGACCGAGTGCGTGACGCCCTTTTTCTCTTTCGCGCGAGCGGCACGCGATGGCACGAATGCGACCGAGACTGATCCTGCCCTTTCGTACGCAGCTCGAGCGACGGCATGATGTGCGACCTCAGCGGTGGTTCGCAGCTCGCGCTCGTGCCGCGTCGCACGACGATGAATGAGGTGCGTCGCCTTCTCAGCCTACCCTCCCGGAGTCCTTATTGACTTGCCCCTTCTCCGGCAGGCCGTCACCGCGTTTCTGAGCGTGTAGCGAGGGCGCGAGGAGCCGCAGAAGACGGCGAGCCGAGGGAAAGACGCGGCGAGACGGTCTGGGTCCGAGCGGCGGGGCCGAGTCTGGGTTTCTTTTAGTGTCAGTATTCGTAGCGCGCCGCAACAAGTGCGAAGTGCTCCCAAATTGATTCCCAGGGGGGCCGAGAGCGCGAGAGACCTGGGCGCACCGCAAAAGAGACAAACTCTCAGCAAGTTTCCGCTGACAAGCGCGACGACGAGGAGATGGTCGTTCCAGACCTTGCATTTCTTCTCTTCTCGAACTCGTGTGGCCCTCGATCTATCTGTCGAGACGTGTGCTCGACGATTCGTCCCCGTCGAGGACCCTGCAACGACGTCTCGCAGCAACTTTCCGCTGACGAGCGCGACGACGAGGAGATGGTCGTTCCAGAGCTTGCAGTTCGTCTCTTCTCGGGCTCGTGTGGCCGTCGACCTATCTGTCGAGACGTGTGCTCGACGTTTAGTGCCCGTCGCGTACCCTGCAACGACGTCCCGCTGCAAGTTTCCGCTGACAAGGGCGACGAGGAGGAGATGGTCGTTCCAGACCTTGCAGTTCTTCTCTTCTCGGGCTCGTGTGGCCCTCGATCTATCTGTCGAGACGTGTGCTCGACGATCGGGCCCCGTTAAGGACCATCTGCCAATTTCGGCCTCTCGACTGCTCGAAAACGTGGAAGAAGAGGAAGTGGACACGCTCCAGCTCGCAGACCCGCTCTTCCGGGGTCCGCCTTGCTCTCGCTGTACCTCTCGAGATCCCGAGCCGGCCTGCCCCGGCGCCGACGATGGCGATGCCGTTACCGACCAGGTCGCGGTCGTGCCGGTGAGCGACGCTCGGTGCGGGCTCGAGGACCATGTGCGCCGGCGCTCGCTGCTGCGTCGCGGCAGATCTGATGACCGGTACAGCGGGTCCAAGTGGGCGCAGCCGAGGGCGGATGCGCGACTGGCTGCGCGAACGCGAGCGTCACCGGGACGGGCGTCGTCGAGGCGGGAGCAGGTCCAGAGGGCGGGTGTCGAGCGCCGTGAGCGCCGAGCAGAGAGTCGCTGCACTTGGCGTGCGGTATTCGAGCAGGTCTGATATCCCGACTGCACGCAGCGAGGGGATCTCCTTGCGCAAGCTCGCTCCAGAGCGTGGGGAGCGGGAGCGAGCGAGAGCTGACGCAGCGGCAGGTGCCGCAGCTCGTTGCGGGGCACTGCGCAGCTCCGTACCAGATGGCTGCACTGCCGATGCGCGTTCGAGCGCCCCTGGCGGACGGGCCACGACGAGCGAGTCTGGCGCGCGCTGCAGAACGAGCCGGCGGTCGCAGAGTCGCAGCCTCAGTCGCAAGGAATTCGACGAGCTGCGGGATCTGTGACTGCGAGGTGCAGGAACGCACTGCCGATGCCGGAGAACCTGCAGACCGTTGACAGCACATGAGAGAGGCGGCGAGATGAAGTCGAGAGCAGCCTCGCCGGCGGGCGTCGCACACTGAGCAGAGGCTGCCGCGCTCGGGACCCTGTGGCGGTGGAGAGGCTGGAACGCAGCTCGAGCAGCAGCGGTACTCGCTCGGAGCCGAGCTGAGCGAGAGCGGGCTCGAGGTGGTCGAGAGGAGGAGCGACCAAGCACGCTCACTCTCGACCACCAGCTGCAGCGACACGGCCAGAGCCACGAGGCTGCCGAGCACTGCCCACACCCCCTCGCGCCACCGACCACACGGCCCACTCGAGCGAGTCGCCACCCTCGTCGCCCCGCTCGTCTCGCGCCTCCTCCCGGTCCCGTCCCGGCCGCGCCAGCTCCACCACAGCCACCGCGGCAGCAATGAGCACCACCCAAGGAGGCGCTCAACTCGCCAACCTGCTCAACGCCGTCACCGCCGCAACCCCGGGCACCCTTACCGTCGACCCACCTGCACCGCCCGCCCACTCGCACGCGCCACCTCCAACATCAGCGACCGCGGTGCCAGGACACGCACCCGGCTCGCACATCAAGCCCGTAAAGGCCGAGGATCACTACCGTGAGTCGTTCGCCCATCTCCTCGCCCTCCTCGCACTCGTCCTCCCTCCACACAACCGGGCGTCGCCGCCGCTCGGCGCACTCTGCCTCGCACAGTCGTCCTGAAATGCCACCTTCGACTGTCTGCAGCGTCACCTCCTCAAGGTCCGCCCACACCCGCCGCCACCACGTCCTCGCCTGGCTCCTTCACCATCCCGCTCCCCTCCTTCGTCCACGACGACCCGCTCTCGTCCGACCCCGACTCGTCGTCCGACGAGGACTCGTTCGGCGAGCCCAAGCCTGCGCGCCCCAAGCGCTTCTCCAAGTCGACCGGCCTCGAGCGCCCCGTCCCGAGCTACTACTACGACGCCGAGTACGACCCGGGCACGGCCGGCACCAAGAAGCGCGGCCGTCGCGGTGGGTACAAGGGCGTGCCCGTCTTCGAGCCCACCATCGCCGACTTTGCCGACAACGGCGGCTTCTACGGCTACGTCAAGCGCATCGAGAAGTACGGCCTCCGCAGCGGCATCGTCAAGGTCGTCCCGCCCAAGGAGTGGTGCGTACTGCCCACCCGCCTCCCCTTGCCCCTTTCTCGAGCACACACTCACGATGCCTTGCCTCGCCGCTTACAGGACCAATTCGCTCAAGCCGGTCGACAAGCCGCTGCGCTCGATCCGCCTCCGCGACGCCATCGAGCAGCACATGCTCGGCTCGCAGGGCCTGTACCGCGTCATGAACGAGGCCAAGACGCGCCAGTTCAACGCGGCCCAGTGGAAGGACCTCGCGACTCGCCCCAAGTGGCAGGCGCCCGACCTCGTCGGCGACGAGAAGAAGGGCGAGCGCTCCGAGCGCTCGGTCATCAGCGACCGCGCGCGCAAGCGTCGAGCGTCGGCGGCGGTCGACAGCAAGAAGGGCAAGGGCAAGGGCCGCGAGGACGACGAGTCGGACGAGGCGGCGGACGAGGACGGCGACGACGGCGGCGCGCCGGACTCGCCGAAGCGCAGGACGCCCGCCCGCCGCGCCAAGGTCGACGGCGCCGCCAAGATGGCCGCCGCCAAGGGCACCGGTCGAGGCCGAGGTGTCGCCGTCGCTGTCGACGAGCCGGCCGACGACGCCGACGTCGACGCGCCCGCGTCGAGCGCACCCGTCCAGAGCAAACGTCGCCGCGCGTCGATGGCGCCCGCCAACCCGACCGACGACGAGTGGGCCGCGTTCGCCGCCGGCCTCGACGAGCTCCCGCACGGCATGACGCGCGACGACTACACGGTCGAGCGCATGCGCGACTTTGAGCGGCGGTACTGGCGCACGCTCACGTTCGGCGAGCCGCCCATGTACGGCGCCGACATGGCCGGGTCCCTGTTCGACGACTCGACGTTGGCGTGGAACGTGGCGCACCTCGGCGACCTCTTGCCCAAGCTCGCGCCGCGAGGGTGCGACATCCCGGGCGTCGTGTCGCCGTACCTGTACTTCGGCATGTGGCGCGCGACGTTCGCGTGGCACGTCGAGGACGCCGACCTGTACTCGATCAACTACATCCACTTTGGCGCGCCCAAGTTCTGGTACTCGGTCCCGCAGGAGCAGTCGGAGCGGTTCGAGCGCGTCATGGCTGGTGCGTCTCTCTCTCTCTCTCTCTCTCTCTCTCTCTCCCCCCCCTCTCTCCCTCTCTCTCTCTTTGGCTCGTACCCTCGGTCTACTCGCCGTCGCACGTCGAGCGTGAGCCTGACCCTCTTCTCCCCCTCCCTCTTCTAGGCCTGTTCCCGACCGACCGCAGCAAGTGCAACCAGTTCCTGCGCCACAAGTCGTTCCTCGCGTCGCCCAAGATCCTCACCAACAACGGCATCACGCTCAACCGCTGCGTCCAGCTCCCGGGCGAGTTCATTCTCACGTACCCCAAGGGCTACCACTCGGGCTTCAACCTCGGCTTCAACTGCGCCGAGAGCATCAACTTCGCAACCGAGCGGTGGCTCCCGCTCGGCAAGGTCACCAAGCACTGCCAATGCATCGAGGACTCGTGCGTCCGCACCATCTCTCCTCGCCCTCGCCCTCCCCCTCGCCCTCGCGACTGACCAACAATGCCCTTCTCCCCTGTTCGCCCATCGCGCGCAGGGTCAACATCGACGTCACGACCTGGCTGCGGCAGGCCGCCAAGGACGAGCACCTCGACCGCGGCGAGCCGTGGCCGTACGACGAGCTCGAGGAGAAGGCGCTCCTCGCCCAGATCGAGGCCGAGGACCGCGCCGAGGCCGAGCGCGTCGAGCGCGAGAACGCCGTCATCGAGTCGGCCGCCGCCCTCGCTCGCAAGCGTGCGTCGACGGGCGCGAGCGAGCGGCCTGTCAAGAAGACCAAGCAGGCGGCGGCGCCGGCCTACCAGGTCCCGATGGTGCTCATGCCGGCCGTGCCCGGCGTCCCGCCCTCGGGCCCCCTGTACACGCTCTCGATCTTCCAGGCGCTCCAGAGCAACGACGTGCTCGCCGAGGTCAAGGCCCAGCTTCAGCAGCTCATCCAGCACCCAAGCGGCACCTGGCGCCTCGACACGCCCGTCCGGTTCCAGGTCGTGCCGCACCCGAACCCGCCGCCGCCACCACCCACACCCGTGTCCAGGAACAAGTTCGAGCCGAACCCGTACGCCGCATCGGCGTTCCACTACCCGAAGCAGGGCACGCCGAGGCCATCCGCCGGCGGCCCCTCCTCGAGCGCCTCGTCGTCGGCAACGCCGGCACCCGCGTCGGCCGCCGCCGCAGGACCCGCACACGTTGCCGCGCCCGGCTCGGTGCCTTTCGCTCGGCAGGCGTCCGCCGCCGCCGCCGCCGCCGCCGCCGGGCCCGTCCAGCAGCCGCAGCGCGTCGCGCCACCCCAGCCCGACTTCGCGTGCGCATTGTGCCCTGAAGCGAGCACCGAGGGCCTCGTCATGATCGGCGAGCCGGGCGTCAAGAGCAAGAAGCGCCAGGCGGCCCACCGTGTTTGCGTCATGTTCACCCGTGCGCCCACCCTTTCGCCCTCGCCTCCTTGAGCTCGTGCTCGAGCGAAATCCTGACTCTGCTTGACACACAGCGGCAACCTGGATCGAGATCGACCCCGAGTCGGGCGAGGAGATCGTGCGCGGGTTCGGCAAGATCGAGAAGGCGAGGTGGAAGCTCGTGCGTCCCTTCTCGCCCTCGCCCACCCTCTCAGTCCCTCGAGCACCCCTGACCGTCTCTCTTGCGTCGTCTCGCAGAAGTGCCAGCTCTGCGCCGAGTCGCACGGCACCAAGGGTGCGTCCCCTTTTCTCGCCTTCGCTTTCCCAAGTCGCCCGTATTGACCTTCTCCACCTCCTCGCTTTCAGTCCAGTGCACCAAGGGCAAGTGCATCAAGGCGTTTCACGTCACGTGCGCTTTGCGCGAGGACTCGGGCGTCCACCTCGACGCGACCATTCCCGACCTCGACGGCTCGGGCGCGCCGATCAGCATCCTCGAGCTCACTCGTGCCGCCACGCCGCCGCCGCCGGCACCCGCCGCGCCGGACAGCGTCGAGCCGCAGCAGCCTGTCGAAGCCGCCCGGGCGACCGATGCTCCTCCTTCAGCCGCCGAGCCCGAGTCGACTGCGAGCCCGACCAAGCCGATCCTGAACGGCGACCAGATCCAGCTCACCGTCCTGTGCCGCACCCACAACCCTGTGCGCCCCTACATTCTCTTTCTCTCGCGCCTCGCGCCGCCGTACTGACCCGCCGCACCCACGCAGACGTGGCAGCGCCTCGAGACCGAGCGCAAGGCGACCGAGCTGCACGACAAGGTCGACAAGCTGCAGCGAGGCGACCGTATCCGCGTGAGGACCAACGGCGGCATGTACGACGTCGTGTTCGACAGCAAGGACGACGACAAGCAGACGGTCGAGTACGTGTTCGAGGACGGGTGCGTCGGCTCGTTCCTCCTGGGCATCCCTCTTTCAGTCGCGCCGTCCTGACGCCTCTCTCGCCTCCTGCAGCAAGCGCGCATCGGTCAAGTGGAAGCTCATCGTGTGGCCCGACTCGCCCGAGAAGCAGCGCAAGAAGGAGGAGGCGGCCGCGCGTGCCGAGCGCGAGAAGATGGCCATCCTCGACCGCCCGGCTTACCGCGCCCCGGCCAAGCGCACGACGTCGGCGCATGCCGTCACGCCCGTTCCCGCCGTCGCGCCGGTGCAGCCGCCGCATGCGCCGCACCCTGCGATGCAGCCGTTCTACGCCGCCGCCGCCACCGCCCTGCCGCCGACCGCCGCACCTTTGTCGCACGCCCAGGCGGCCCACCTGCAGGCGTACGGCTACCCCTCCGCCCCTCCCGTCCCCGCCCCACCTGCCTCGTACGGCTACCCGTCCCAGCCCCAGCCCCAGTCGCACCCTGCTCCGCCGCAGAGCGCCTACTACCCGCCGGCGCCGCACCTGGCTCCGCAGCTGCCGACGTACTCGACGGCCCCGCCGCAGGGCTACGGCGGCTCGGCAGGGCCGCACTACGCGTCGTACGCGTCTGCCACGGGCCAGCAAGGGCTGCCGCCGCACCCTTACGCCGGCGGTCCGCCGGCGTGAGGTTCGTCCAGTCGACGTCGTCGCGCTCAAGGCGGTCATGTTTCCTCCCTTCTCCCCATGTGTACCATCTCTTTCTCGCACCTTTGTCGCACTCCCTCGTTATCGCTCGCGCCGTGCACCCGTCTGTGACCTTCCTCGACCTCTCTCGACCTCTCTCTCTGCTTGTTCTACCGCGTGTGTTTTGCGCCCTCTCTGCAATGATTAGTGCATGTCCGTATCGACTGTGCGCAAGGCGCTGTGCACCGAGAGCAGCGAGCAAGCGAGCGAGGGACTTGGCCGTGGTTGGCCGCCGTCTCGGCTGTGCTTCCCTCGCCTGTCCTCACTCGCTCACCATGCTCGGCCTGAAGGCAACGATGGTGCGTCCACTCTCCCTGCACCTGTACAAGCTGCGGCAGCTGATCCTTGCCCTCCCCCGACCTCTCGTCCTCCCGCGCCAAAATCCCGCCCCGACTTCATCGCTCCCTCGCTCCCCGCCTCGTCCACCGCCTCTGCCGACCCTCGCTGTGGATGCGTACGAGCAGAGCATCATCGACAACTCGGGTGCGCTCGTCGCCGAGTGCGTCAACGTCCTCAAGACGAAGACTGGCCACGGCATGGCCCGCATCGGTCCGTCCCTCTCCTCCCCTTCCCTCCCTCTCGCCACGCCCGGCCGCCCAGAGCCATGTGAGAAAGCTGACTCAAGCTTGCATCCTCTCAAACCAGGTGACGAGATCGTCGTTGTCGTCAAGCGCGCGCGGCCCAACCCGCTCAACGGCCCCGGCGCGAGCGCCTCGTCGTCGGCGCCCAAGGTCCGCCGCGGTGACGTGCGCCGCGCCGTCGTCGTGCGCACCAAGTACCCGACGCGCCGACCCGATGGGCGGTACGTCCGCTTCGACGACAACGCGGCCGTCCTCGTCAACAACAAGAAGGAGATGATCGGGAACCGCATTGGCGGCGTCGTCGCGGCAGAGCTGAGGAGTCGAGGCTGGGGCAAGATCGTCAGCTTGGGTGAGTCGCGTCAGATCGTTCCCTCGCATCGTCCGGGGGACGTGGCTCGAGGCCATGAGCGCCGGCGGGCCGTCCTCCTCGTTCATTGCGAGCGATCTGACCCCTTTCTCCTCCCACAGCGCCCAAGGTCGTCTGAGCAGCGGCGCTGAAGGTCTGAGCGGGCACGAGGGTCGATGAGTGGTCGAGGAGGGGCCAGGAGGGGCACACGAGGACGCACATTGTCTGTACCACCACTTGCACTTTCGACTTTTCCCTTCTATCCTCTCTGTCCTGTCGGTCTGTCTCTTTCGCTCTCGCCTCGCTATCATCTCTCAGATAAAGAGAGCTGCCACAAACCTTCGAGAGATATGATGCGAGATGCAAGAGCTCCGAGAGTGACAAGGCGACGGCGGCGGTACACAGAGAGAGAGAGCGGCACGCAAGAAAGACGATGCCCTCGCGCAGCCCGACCCGCTCATCGCCTCGCCCAAATCGCCGCGACGGTTCCTGCCGTCGCGAGGCCGACAACGAGGCCGGTCGAGCCCATGACGAACGGGCATTTGAGCGCCGTGCCGTCCGGGTCGCGGTCGACGGGGCACCTGCCGACGCCGGCCCACGCGAGCCAGCTCGCGACCCAGCCGAGGCCGCAGTACTTGGACCGGTTGACGTCCCAGTAGCCCTTGGCCTCGCCGCGCTCCCACCCCTCGAGCACGCCCTCGCGCATGCGGTCGTCCATCTCGCCGAGCTGGGCGAGGCTCCACCGGTCCGAGACGCGGATCATCCACTCCATGCGGCGCTCGATCGTCTCCTTGTCGCCCGCGTTCTCCTTCTTGCGCAGGCCGGCGCGCAGGAGCCCGACGTTGTCGATGGCGCGCCCGGCGTTGTCCGGCAGCGCCTTCTCGAGGCGGCGCCGCAGGCGAGCGGCAACGCGAGGCCCTTTGCCGTTGGTCGAGACCATGACGCTGAGCGCGCCGCGGCGCAGGGTCGAGCCAAAGTAGAAGTCGCACTCGGGCGGGACGTCGGCGACGTTGACGAGGAGGCGGCGGTCCTTGCACGCCGTGTACACGGCTCGCGACAGGGGCGCGTCGTCGAGCGCCGTGAGGACCATGTCGAACCCGTCGATCTCGGCGTCGACGTTGTGCTCGGCGAGGCTGCGCCGGCGCCACTCGATGTCGATGCCGGCTCGCCCGGCGACCGCCTCCGGGTGCGACGACGTGAGGCGCCACGACACCTCGTCGCAGGTGCCGTCCTCGGGCGCAAGGACGACGATGCGCTTGGGCTTGGCGCACAGGAGGTGATACAGGCGCGAGGCGGCGACGGCGCCGCCGCCGATGAGCAGGATCGAGAGCTTCTTGGTCTGCCACGCGAGGAGGAGCGAGCCCGAGGGCTGAGGAGCCTCGAACGGGGCGGTCGACGAGTGTGTCGGATCGGTCGAGGTGGCTGCTGCGCCGGGGACCGACGAGGGCGAGAAGAGGGAAGGGTGCGGGACGGGGCCGGGGTCGGCGAGAGGGTCGCTCGTGACTGTGCCGGCTGGTGCAGGTGGCATGGTGGGGTCGTGCGTAGCTGATAAGCTCGACTGGGAGGCGGACGGGTTCTGTGCGGCTGAGGACGGGCGAACCTGGTCAGTGAGAGATGAGGAGGTGGAGGACAGCGAGCGACGCACCGGTCGAGCTGGGGCGCACGCAGGCTACTGTTGAGCAGTGACTGAGCGGCTAGGTGCAGACGACAAGCTGGCTCGAGGCTGTCGAGAGCGAGGGTGGCCGTCGTCGAGGCGACTCTCCCCCGCTCGGCTCGAGGCCAACGTCTCTCGCACAGTCGACGCCTCGTCTCGCTCTCCTGGCTCGCGCTCTGCAAGCTCACTCGGACGTACAAAGAAGCCAGAGGAGAGGGAAGAAAACGCAGTGTCTGTTGTTCGTTGCAAGCGGTCGTCAAAGAGGGAGGGGAGGAAGGGAAAAGAGGGAGGGCGATGATGTGCAACAGGGACTCGCCCAGAGGCAGAGCGGCAGAGGGATCGTGATCTCGAGACGACGACGACGAGGACGAGGGGGGACGAGGTAGAGGAGGGATGACATGTACGAGCGGGGAGACGAGGTGGGAGCGAGGGTGCGAGGGAGGGAGGGGAGCTCTACGCCCGGCGCTTGACCGGCGAGGGCGGCGGCGTCGGCACGAAACGCGCCGTCGGCGTCGACTTGACGAACCGCTTGCGCAGGCGGCGCGCCGCAGCGCCGTCGGCCGGCGTCTCGTCGGTCGCCGCATCGGTCGCTGCCGCCGCGTCGCCGTTGCAGAAAGCGGCGGTCGGGATGGCGACGCCTGCGCCGCTCCACGGGTCCGGGTACGAGCATCCGCTGACCGGCTGGTAGAACGACGCCGAGTCGGCCGACTGGACCCACCCATTGCCGAGGCTGATGCTGCTCGAGGCGTAGCCCGACGGGAACGACGTCGGCTGCGCGTCGACGGCGAGCGTGATGCGGCTGCCCGTCGGCGTGTAGGTCGGCAGGTCCGAGACGGGCGTCGCGTACGGGCCCATGGTCGAGCCGCCGGCGACGCCGAACGACGAGGGCGGCCACGCCGAGTACTGCGTGTACTGCGCCTGGTCCGAGAAGGTGCCGGCGCCGGCACCGCCCGTCATCCACGGCGCGAGCGTCGACGCCGGGACCTGCGAGTACGTCTGGTCGAACTGCTGCCCGATGGCCTCGCACGAGCCGATGACGGTGCGCGGGTTGGCGGGGACGTAGCCCTCCTGGAGGCCGAGCTGGTAGTTCCACATCGGGTTGGCGATCATGCCGAGCGTCGTCGAGTAGCCCGTCTTCCACGTCCAGAAGAACCAGTGCTGCGCGAAGGGGCAAAGCGAGAAAAGAGTCAGTGGCGGCGACGAGGACGACGGACGCGGGCGAGAGAAACGGTGCGACGTACACGAAGAGCGTCCATGTGCGTCTCGGCGACGAGGCGAAGGCCGTCCCGGGTCGTCTGGTTCCAGGTGCGGTAGTCCTGCGCAGGGAAAGAGGGAAAGGCCAAGGGTCAGTACGGGCGTGCGACGGGCTCGGCGACGACGACGACGACGGCAACGACGACGCCGACGAGCGAGTCTTGAGGTTGAGAGAGGGTGCGAGAGGAAGAAAGAGGCGACTCACGCGCCACGGTGCGCAGTCGCCGACGCGCGGGAACAGGTCGCTCGGCGCGGTCGTGTTGCCCGGGATGTAGTAGGTCCCCTCGTAGCGCTCGCCGTTGCCGACGTTGTTGAGCCACTTGCCGCAGTCGTTGACTGTCGCGCGAGGGGGAAGAGGGAGGTCAGCGACGAGCCGAGGAGGGAGAAGGAGGAGGGGAAGAGGGAGGACGCACTCGCGAGGGACCACTCGCCGCCCATCGTGAGGCCGAACGTGTTGGTCGAGACGTTCATGTTGGTCGACCAGTACTGACAAGGCTGCACATCGCGAAGCTCCAGGACGTCAGGGACCGACCTCGTGCGAGCGAGGACGACAAGGCGAACGAGAGGAAGGGTTGACGCACCAGCGACGCCTGGTACTGGAGGCCCCACTCGTTCTGAGTGTCGAAGCACAGGTACCGGTGCGAGTCGAGCGAGACACGGTCAAAGCCGTTCAAGAGGCCCTCGAAGCCGCCGACCGACGAGTTGCCGAACGGGATGAAGCCGTCGTGGAACGTGATCCAGGGCCCGTTGCCCGTGCCCGTGCCGCCGATGGCGCGCATCTGCTCGTAGATCTGGACGTAGCTGCGCAGAGAGAACAGGAGGGTCAGGGTCGACCTCGAAGGGGAGAGAGAGTGCGAGGACGAGGGGAGCGAGGACGTACAAGGACCGGAGCGGGTCGACGCCGATCGTGTTGGCGTACGGCTCGTTGAGGACGCTGAACATGGGCACGACGTTCTTGTACGCCGGCTGGCTGATGAACTCGGTGACGGTGCGGATGTAGTCGAGCGTGCGCTGGGCGTTGGCGAGGCCCATGACGCCGCTCAGGAGGTTGATCGAGCCCTGCTTGCCCGAGTGGTTGTACCCGTTCTGCGACCCGGGCACGGCGTGGAAGTCGAGGTTGATGCGCAGGCCGTACTTGCGGGCCCAGCCGATCGCCTTGAGGATGTCTGCGTCGCGAGAGCTCGACCGGTTAGTTCGTCGGCCCTCAATCAGGGGCATGGACGATCGAGGAGAGAGAGAGAGAGCAGGGACGTACACTCCCACGCGACGCCGGCAAGGAAAGGCTCGCCGTCCCAAGTCTCGATCGCCCACCAGCCGAACGGGATGCGGACCCAGTTGAGGCCGGCGCCGGCGATCTCGGCAAAGTCCTTCTCGGTCTGCGGACGCGGATGTACAGGTGCGGGAGGGAGACGAGGGAGGGCAGGACGAGGAGGGGAGGGGAGGGAGGGAGGGACGAGAGTCAGGGCGAGGATCCTTGGGGCGAGGGCGATGACCGAGGAAAGGGAGAGGCGACGCACGATGAACGTGTCGTAGTGCTCGCGCATGGCGTTCGACAGGTTGGACCCGAGCTGCTGCGACAGGGTCCACTCGTCGATGGCCTTGTTGTCGGCCGAGCCCGGGTTCACGCCGTCGAGGTTGAACGGCTCGAACATGCCCGGGACGATGAACGGCTCGAGGACGAGCCAGCTGTGTGAGAGGGACACACGAAAGTGTCAGGAAGGGTCGCGAGAGCGGGGCGAGGAAGACGAGAGGGAGGGGGACGCACCCGCCGATGTTGACGCCCTGGATCAGGTTCTTCTCGTAGTCCCACTCCTCGTCGAGCGCCGGGACGTCACGCTGTGCGCGCGCCGTGTCGTTGAACGGGATCGAGACCCAGAAGCCGCCTGCAGGTAGGTGAGGCAGGTAGGTGATGGGGGAAGAGAATGGGCGAGTCAGGTTCCGTCGGTCGGCGCGAGAGGGAGGGAGACGAGGACGGACCGAGCGAGTTGTTGTACCGGAACGACGAGCCGTCGTCCAGGTAGACCATCGAGCCGTTGCCGCCGTACGGGGCCGTCTTCCAGTCGGTGACCGGGTTCGACTCGGTCGGGATGCCCGCCTCGGTGCCGTCGTTGCTCGCCTTGCGGCTCGCCTTTGACGCGTCGTCGCCGTCGTTGCTCTTGGTGATGGCGATCGGGATGGCGATGGCGGCGACGATGATGAGGAGCAAGAGGACGAGCCCGGCGATGACGAGCTTGCGCATGCGCGAGCTCTGGCGCGCCCACCAGCTGCCGCCGGCCGCGCCTCGCGCGTTGGCGCCCTTGCGCAGCGTCGCGTGCCCGCCTGCGCCGCCGCCGGCGCCGCCGAGGGCGTCCTGGCTCGCGTACGCCTCCTTCGAGTACGAGTCATTCCTCGAGCCGGTCGGGACGCCGCGGTAGGCGCCGGCGCCAGCGCCGGCGCCGGCGCCTGCGGCCATGGCCATGAGGTTGGCCTGGGACCCTTCAGGCGAGTACGAGTGGCCGGTCGCGGCGTCGTCCCAGGTGCCGCTGTGGGTCGCGGCGCCGCCCTGCATGCGGTACGGCTGCTGCGAGAGGCGCGAGCCGACCGTCCCTCCTGCTCCCGCTCCCGCTCCTGCTCCTGCGCCCGCGCCGACGGGCAGGCCCGTGTCCGAGTACTGCGACTCGAAGGTGGCGGTCGAGGGCGAGCGCTCGTGGAGCCAGTTGGGGTTGGGCGACTCGCGCGCGGCGCCAGACATGGAGGCGTACGGCGGGTTGACGACCTCGGGCGAGCGCGGGGTGACGGTGCGGATGGGCGGGTAGGTCGAGTCCGAGGTCGGGACCTGGGCGTACAGGTCGGCCGACGAGAGCGGGCGGCCGTGCATCGACGACGGGTTGGACATGAGGGAGAGGCGGTGCTGCTGTGGACGAGGGGGCGGGCGCAAGGGGGGCGAGGGTCAGTGTGGTGGTCCTTGTGTCGAGCACGTGAACCTCTGTGTCGGAACGGGGCAGGGAGCCCTGCGAGAGCGAGAGCCAAGAGTCGATGGACGGGCCGGGGACGATCCTCGCCTCCTCGCGTCCTCGTGCGCCCGCCCCGACCACCGAGCCCTGCAGCGCCTGGCCAGCTCCCCTGCCCGTGTCCCTCAGAGAGCGAACCACGGAACCCTCGATGCGAGAGCGCGCGCTGCGTGACCCGGTCGCGCGCCTCGTCGTTCGACGTGACCTAGAGGGCTCGGCACCTCCGGACGTTCCGACGACCTCGCCGCGCACAGAGAGAGGGGACGGACCGAGAGCGTGTGGGCGCAGTCGATGCGCGTGCTGTCGAGCTAGGCGGACCACAGGCGGACGACGACGAGAGGGCGAGTGCGGATCGTGGGAGCCGGCGAGCTCACCGAGCCTCGAGATGGAGAGGCAGGGGGCGGAACGAGAGGCGGCGGCGCGCGAGTCGAGCGGCGTGCGGCTGTCCTGGGCGTGTCGGACGAGTCGGGGCGGTCGAGGGTGCTCTGCGTGAGAGAGGGCGAGCGGGAAAAGCGAGAGGAGCGGTCCCTTGTCAAGCTCTCCCCCTCTCGTCGCCTCCGCACTCTCTCAAAGTGGGCTCGTGCCCCGGGATCACCATCGCCACCGAGACAAGCACTCTCTCTCGCACTGTGACAAGCACACTCGAGAGAAAGCAACTCGTAACAACATGGACACTGAGACGAACGCAAAGAAAAGCTACCCTCGAGCCCGTCGACGTCGACCAACTCAGGCCGCCTGCGCCGCCTGCTCCTTCCTGCGCTGCGTCAACGCCGGGTCCTGGAACGTCCGGTGGCACCTGTCGATGCCGGGCAAGACCTCGTCAGGGACAGAACACGCTCGAGGGAGGGAGGACGAACAGGGAAGACGCACTGGGTGCAGTTGTAGAAGAGCGTCATCGACGTCTGCGCACGCCGGCCCTGGTCGCCAAAGAAGACGCTCCTGCAGGCACACACGAGTCAGTCTCGTCGCCGAGTGCGTACGACAGGACGAGAGAGACGAGGGCGCACTCGGTGTTGTGGCTGCGCGAGCGGGGCGAGGCAGACACAGAGAGGCGTTAGTTGCGCAGGTTGCGACTCGCTAGCCACCGACTCTCCCTCCTGACGACGAGAGAGAGAGGGGGGCGGGGAAAGGAGGCAACAGAGGGCTGACGCACCACCTCGGGCACTCGATGTTGGACCGTGGCTGCGCGCGCGACCCGAGGTCAGTCACTTGGCCGCGGACGAGAGGGAGCGGCGGACGCACCAAGGTCGGGTCCGTGTCGAGGTCTTGGGTCACACCGGCCGTCTCTCTGCGGGCGAGCGAGGTGAGTCAGTCGCAGGTCGGGGAGAGGAAGAGAGAGAGAGAAGAGAGGCGGACGCACTTTGCTGCGACGATGAGGTCGTGTTTGTAGACGCAGGGGTTGTGGGTCTCTTCCTGGTACTGGCAGTTGCGGCACGAGTAGAGCAGGACGTGGTGGACCTTGTCCTCCTGCGGGCAAGCGGGGGAAGAGTGAGCGAGGTGGGGTTGGACAGAGGAAGAGAGGGTCGGGACGCACTTTAGGGTAGAGGAGGTTGGAGCTGGATGGGCGAAGAGCACGAGCAGGGCGTGGGTGAGGGAGGTGTGGACGTTGAGCGAGATGAGGTGCGGAGGGAGGAGGAGGAGGAGGGAAGAGTCAGCGCGAGGTGGTGTGGCATGGCGCGCTCGTCGAGGTGGACGAGGCTGACCACTCTCTGCAGAACGCGATCGAGGCCATCTTTGTGTGCGTAGCAGGGGCAGAGAGCGAGAGACGCAGCCGAGCCGACTTGGGAGCGACGACCGGACCAACCCTCCGCCGCCCTCTGCTCCCCCCTTGGACCACTTCCTCGTCAGGCTCCCGGACTGTGAGTTGACACCTACCGACCTCGACTACACCGACACCACCCTTCGACAGCCCCATCCCGCCCACCACCGCCTCCCGCCGAGCCTCGAAGCGTCTGCGCTCGGCTCTCGAAAACCTCGCCGCCCTGCACCTCCCCGGCGCTCCTCCCGGCGTGTGCGCCGCCCTCCGTTCGGCCCGGTCCGAGTGCCGCTCCGACTCTGGCCCACAAACGGCGCCAATCGGGCGAGCGAGACGGCCGCGCGTCGAGCGGGACAAACTGCGCTCCGAGGAGGTGGTCGTCCGGGCCACGCCCGGCTCGCAGTGCGGCTCGTTGCGGTGCGGGCAGGGTCCAGGACCTCGGTGGCAGGGTCGCAGGGACAGCAGATGCGGTCCACGCCTCGTTCGAGGGCGGCGAGCTGACCCCGCTCTCCTCCCCCCCTCTCCTCCTCCCACTCTCGCTCCTCTCGCCTCGCCCTCGCCCACCCCCGCTACAGCGACATGCCGTCCAACAAGTCCTTCCGCACCAAGGTTGTCCTTTCCAAGGCTGCCAAGCAGAACCGGTCCGTCCCTCTCGCCTCCACGCCGTCCTCGTCGTCCTCGCGCCTGACCCTCGCCCCCTCTCTCCACAGCCCGATCCCGCAGTGGTTCCGCCTCAAGTCGGACACCAAGATCCAGTACAACGGTGCGTCCCCTCTTTCGCTCCATCTGCGACCCACGGGCGACGCGGCCGTCCTCCCCCACCTCCCCGACGTCCTTCCACGGCCGCTCACGGGTCCTGACTCTCCTTTTCTCGCCCTGGACCACAGCCAAGCGCAGGCACTGGCGTAGGACGAAATTGGGTCTCTGATTGGGTCGTACTACGCGTTCGGCGCCGCCGTGGCCCCCTGCAACGTTGCCTCGTCTGCAGCTCAAGAGCAACGAGAGCGCTGCGCGAGCCCGCAAGGACTTCAGCAAGCTGTGCCCCCGCTTCTGCGGTGTGCCGCTCCATCTCGCCCCCGCCGAATCTCGCTTGGCGAGATTCGGCGACTCGCCCGCGTCCGCTCTCCCTGTCGGCGAAACTAGCTCGCGCACGCTCCCCGTGCAAAAAGGCCCACCTCGCTGTCGCTCCCTCTCCTCTCTCCTTTGCTCCCACCACTCGTTCAGCACGACATGTCGCGCCCTCCTCCTCTCTCGACGCAGGAGAGCCCGACCAAGCGTGCCCGCACCGAGGGCCCTCTCCCGACGCCCGTCTCCCCCTCCCCGTCGACCACCTCCCACCGTCCGTCACTCGCTCTCGCCGCCACGCCGGCTCCCCTCGTTCAGCCCTCCCACCTCTCGCACACGTCCAGCACGACCAGCACCACGGCCTCGACCTCGACTCGCGCGCCGCAGCAGTCGGTCGCGTCGACCCCTGTCGCCGGACAGTCCGCGGCGACGCTCCACGGCAATTCCGCGCCGGCCTCCGGACCCTCTGCCGGCTCGACGACGTCGACGCCGCCGACGGCCGACCAGCGCATCCAGCGCATGGAGCAGTACATCGTCCAGGTCCGTCCCGCTCGTCCCCGTCCTCGCCGCACGGACCCGTCCTGACTTTCTCCTCCTCCTCCTCTCCAGGAATGCGCCGCTCGCGAGTTCGAGTCGCGCACCGCCTTCCTCGCCGACTTCGAGCGTCGCATGGACGCTGTGTCGAGGTCGGTCAACTCGCCCTGCGGCAACCACCTGCGCGCCCAGCCCGGTCAAGCTGCTGTCGTCGACGCTCGTCGCGACGTCTTCCTCCGCGACGGGTACGAGCTCATCGGCCCGTTCGTCTACTCGCGCCCGATGAGCACCAACGAGCTCGGCAAGTCTGGCGCGGCGCCCGGCACCGTCAAGCTCTTCATCGAGTGGAACAAGCTGCGCGTCGGGCTCGACGCCGAGATCGAGGAAGACGATGCGCAACGTCTTCAAGCGCTCGAGCGGCGTCCACAGCACCACAGAACAACAACACGACGATTACGCCGACCAACGACTACTGGTGGATGTGCGTGTCGCCGATTGCTTCGTCGTCGGTTGTCGCTCACCTCTCTCGTCCTTTCGCAGGTCGCACGTCCTCGACCAGATCCCCTTCATGACGGCCGCCCTCTCGCACGTCCAAGCCGTCGCTCAGCCTCGCGTCCTGTACGGCCCTGGCGACCGCAAGCTCGACGACATGATGGGCTTCAACGAGCTCCAGCCGGCGTGGCGCGACCTCGAGATCGAGCTGCGCACGAGCCTCGAGCAGCACGGCTTCGACAAGAACGTGCGTCCCTCTCTCTCTGTCTCTCTCTGTCTCTCTCTCTCCCTTCGACCTGTCCCTGACCATGGTCGAGCCTCGTCGTCGTTCGAGCAGGCTCGCGTCGAGATGCGCAAGCCCGACGAGCTCTGGTGGGGCAAGTCGCGTACGGTCCCGAGCGTCGTCTACCCGTCGGGCCTGCAGCTCTGGCGCAAGTTCCTCAACGTCCCGCAGCTCGCCACGATTGTGCGTCTCCTCGTCGCGGCCTGCTCAAGGTCGACCTCCCTGACCTCGGTCCTCGCGCCCGCAGGATGGCCCGCAGACGTTCGCGCTCACGATGAGCAACGCCGGCGTCATCGAGCAGCTCCACAAGAACGCGCTCGCCCTGCCCAAGTCGTCGATCATCGTCCCGCCCATCAACTTCTCGTCGGTGCGTCCACTGCTCGCGAACCTCCTCGCCGACGCCTTCCTGACCCCTCGCCCTCCCAGATCGACTACTTCGCGTCCAAGGTCCAGCGCCCGAAGCCGTCGGACGCCTCGATGGCCGTCTCGCGTTTCGAGGTCTGGTTGCGCTTCTTCGCGGCGCTCAACACCACCGCCGGCCCGCCCAAGTCGATGCTCAGCGCCGGCCTCATGTCGTCGCCGCTCGGCGGGATCGACTGGACGTTCTTCTCGAGGGTGCGTCTCTCTGCGCCTCTCCCTCTCCCTCTCCCTCTCCCTCTCCCTCTAGCGAGGGATGGTGCGAGGGGAAAATGGTGGTATGGTGCGAGGGGCAGGGGCGGCACCGACGGGGGACGGGCGAGCCCAGAACCGGCGATGAGTGCGCGAAATGCCCGCCAGAAGGCCTCAAACTAGACAAATGAGGAGGTTAGGGAGGGGTAGGGGAAGATGGGTGGAATCGGCCAGGGGGGGGCAGGGCTGGGAAACCAAAGCGCCGGGTCCGCGATGGCGGGAGGGCGGGCTCGAGCAGCAACGAGGACGAAAGATACAGAGGACGGATGAAGGGGACAGGGAGAGACGAAGCAGTAACACGACGCCCCCTGCCCGCG